>NC_072460.1:20359227-20600456 GCF_027596085.1 Anoplopoma fimbria
GATTATAAAATTGCATGTTATAGTGACCTCAATATCATCCAAAACAACCAAAACAAATGTGTGTGTAAAATGTTGATATTTCTTATATGTTTTATACAGCTAAAACAGCCTGGGGTCAAATTGACCCCAAAGAACACCGGTGAGTGCAGCATGTGTACAGGACATTGAAAACATATCATCATGTTAATTTTATGTTTACCCAGTTGTCCCCATTAAATTAGGAAAAGTCATTAAATATGAAGCAAAAAAAATGATGTCAATCATTTATTTAGAGATGTTAAACAAACAAATTGACCCCAAAGATAAAAGGAGGGTTAAAATAAACAATTTATGAGTGGCCCTGTGTAATCTATAGTCCAAATCTTTATTTCTCAAATGATTGATCAATGTTTGAACTGTCTGACATTTGTATTGATCATGCAACTCACACTTTGATTAGCAATAATTCACCCATTTATTCAAAGGCTTTCAATCTATAGTATCTCTTAAAGCGTTTTTGCCTGCATCTTTTGTGGCTTTGATATCAGATGACATCCCTTGTTTTGCTTATTTGGACTTTAGACAGACCAGGAAAAGCTTCCATGTATGTTCAGGGTCAGTGACCTGCTAGAAAGTGTATCTTCTTTTTACAAACTGCAAGCCAGGCAGATAGATAAAGCTGGAACAGTGTCATTGTACAGTACAGTAGAAAGTAGACTAATATAGTAACACAATCTTGTCAACAAATAGTTTTCCATATGACTTGAAGATCATTCATTTCAAATATAATATAATCTCTTATATGGAGTGCATAAGTAACAAGTTGATGTTGTAATTGTGTTCTGCAGTCTTGTTCTGTTTTTTGTGAAGTCACTGTTTTTTGTTTCATGTCAGAATCATGTAATCATGTTTTATTTATTTGAAAAGTCTATAAAAATTCAATCAAATGAAACATTTATTCAAAGTCTTGTTTCATGAAGTAGACATTTATTTAAGGCCAGTTGCAGCAGTTGCATCCTTTACTGAAAACAAGATTAACTGGACAACGCTGGAGGTATGTCTGTCCGTCAGCGCACTGATAAAAGGAGTTGCGGTTCATGTCATTTACGTAGAGGCCGTCATCTTTCTCAGAACAGAAACCACTTCCAGAAACCTCTTTGGTTGTTGTTTTGGCAATGGATGTCGTTGGAGCAGTAGTACTTGTGCTGTGAGCTGTGCCAGGGTGATTTGTGGTAATCTCTGGTGAATGTGTGGTTGTAGGCAGTGGAGGTGGAAAATCTAGTATCATAAAAAAACGATATTAAATTCAATAGATTATGATTTCTGTTTGTGAACATGATGAATCTTTTACATTTTGTGCAGTGTTTAGATCTGATTTACCTGAATCCAGAAGAGAACGCAGATAACTAATGAGGGGATTGTTTCCCTGGCCACAGAACTGTCCAGAAAAATCATCCAGATCCAGGGCCCAGATGAAGGCTCCTCCATATTTGTTCTCTTTCATATACTGTGCCTATATGGAATATAAGTTAGAGAAAAATTCAGGTTTTGTTGTTTTAAAACATATAACCATCAGGTGTAACAAATTGATTTGATCACATCCAAGAATCAAGAAATAACCAGGTTAGCAGATGGGTCCAAGCCCATTAAGGAGAAGTTTGCATCCAAATTAAAGAATATTTCAGAAACAATCCAGTTGAAGGTGAAATTAAGCCTGAGCTATTGATATTGCTTTTTATAATGTGCCTGCACACGTGTAGACCCTGAATAGTCCAGCATGACCTAATGTCAGAATATGATTTAAATTAACAAAGCAACATGTTTAGGTCAAGGATATCTGTGTAAGGCATTGTCAAATAGATATCATCATCCAATGATTTTTTTCCATAAAAGCTTGTTTTGACCCAGTGAAAAGGCTCCAGATTGGAGGTTGTGTTTGCCAAAGCATACAGCTTCAAGTAAGGATGCCACCTTCTGCTCAATCTAAGGTATTGAAAATGATTTGTGCTGCCTGTGCCGCTCCATTGTTATCAGCTATACCTAGTGCACGTACTAATTTAGGAGGCAAAGCTACTGATAGTTGGCAAGTCGTGATAGGGATATGCTACTTTAACTTTGTTCAAAATATCTCCATAAATATAGATTTGGAGGACGATATGTTACTAATTACCTTGATTTCATAGCTTTTCATGTTTTCAAACCCAACCCACTCATTTCCTTTCATGGCATATGGCACCATTTGCTCATCAATCCAGTGGAGACTGGCTCCTTGGAGGAAAGTGCAAATCTGTAAAAATAGAAGAAAATCATATTTAAACATCCTCAACAGTTCTGATTTCTCAGTTTGAAACTATTTATGTTGGGCTTGTATTAATTGAGTTCATTTTAGTTTTGTATTAAATCATGTCTTTTAGTTGCTCTTGTGTTGAACCTTCACTGACCTCGTAGTTGGACCAAAATCCAGCTTCACGGGTGTAGGGCCCAGCAGAGGCTGGTCCGCTAGCGGATGCTCCAACGCCGTTAGCTGCTGATGATGTGCGAAATGTGCGTCCGTACGTAGTGAATCCGATTAGGAGCTTTTCAAGAGGAGCACCTTGGTCCCTCCAATATTTTATAGCAAAGTCCTGTGAGAAGAAAAATGTAAAGCATTTATTAAATAACTATTTGTAGGGTTTGTTAACACAACATTCAAAGTTGGCCCCTCCTCCCCGGCTCAAGAAGGTTGAGGTGCTCAATAGCGGATGAAAGCCAACTACAGAGTCACTCTCGTTTTGAAACGAGCATTGTCCGCTTGGCTTTTTGCCTCATCATTTTCAACATTTCCACAGCTTATTTTTGAATGCATGTTTACGATCTGGCACCTTATGGCTATGATTTTACAGAGGTGATGTCCAGAAACAACCCGAACACAGCAAAATGAAAATAAAAGAGAAAATACAGGCAGAGGGCAGGGTCTCTGCAGACCACTCTACACACTTCTTGTGGGTTAAAAGGCATTATGGGATTATTTTTGAAAGAGGCTATGCATCTTCTTTTTTTTTAGGAAGATCCTACTCATTGTGTCTTTAAAACAAGACCTGTTATGAAATCAGATTGTTGGATACTGAGGATGATTACAGAATTTGGTTTGAATTTTACTCACCACATTGTAGTAGATGTTTTCGCCCTGATCGTAAGAGCTGCGGTACAGAGGGCTGTTGTGACCAGTGAACGGGTCCCATGCTCCGTGGAAGTCATAGGTCATGACGTTTATAAAGTCTAGGAACCTGTATGATATCACAAAATAGAAAGGAACTCATTTATTTTAATCAACTTTGAAGCTAAATGACTTCAACACTGGAACTCACTTTGAGACGTCAGCAATATCATATCCATTGTCGATGTTTCCCTTCCCTGCAGCCACTGCAGCTGTAAGCAGCAGTCGGGGTTTTCTGGTCTCAGCACCTTCTTTTTCGAAGGCGGCAAGAATTTCCTAAATGCAAGAGGAAATAGTTGAGGCTAATCATGTGTACAATGTGAGAATATTTATAATCACATTGCTTTATTATCTCAAGCAAGAATGCTGTGTGGGTGCGGCATCCTGCGGGATTATGTAAATGGTGATCAGGACTAAGATTTACAAATTGATTTTACAAACTGACCTGGCAGAGCACTGTGAACCTCTTCTTGTCCTCTGGTGGGCTTCCTCGACTTCCAGGATACTCCCAGTCCAGGTCCAGACCGTCAAAGCCATGCAGTCTCAAGAATCTGATTGAAGACTGGATGAATCTCTCACGGTTTGCGGGTGATGTAACCATGATGGTAAATCTGTGATCATGTGAAAAAAGTTAAAGCTACACTGTAGATGATTATCTCATTCTTATATAAGAAACTGTAATCAACAGCCTTGTGATTTATTGCTGTTAAAACCTTGTGGACTCACTGTGTGGTTCCAAAGTTCCACCCACCAACAGCCAGCAGGGTCTTCAGTCGGGGGTTTCTGTGCAGGATAAACATAGACAAACATAATCCTAGATTAACAAGTAATTTGTGAAGGAAGAATTTACATCCTTTACTGCTACTGGAGTACTAGTAGTCCCACATGAAAAAATATTACATTACAAGTAAAATACCTACATGCAAAATGTTACTAAAACTCTTTTCCAAGCGAATATAAAGTGTATTTTTCTTTCATATCAGTGATAAAACATAGTTATTTTTTCCCTATTTTTGTCATTATCTAATTTCTCCTTAAAACCCATTTTAATTGGACCCTTTAAAAATGTTATATATATATTTATATATTATACAATTGCCTTTTTCTTTTGATTTTGCCTTTTCCTCTTGTGTGAGTGGGTTTGTTGTTTTCTTGTAACCTCCTTTTCTATCTACTTTGTTCAAATTCCACCACCGCAGATAACATTAATTCATCCTTCAATCATTCCTTCATTCACCGCAGATAACAGTGTCAGTTTATTGTTTTTTTTGTGTGTTTTTTTTTTTTTCAATCTCCTTATATGGAAAACTGAATGATACCACTTAACCAGTCACACTAAAACATTCAACTTCCTCTCGGCTTCAGATGAGATTAGTTGTTGTCTAATAACATAATAACAGCAGATATGACTGCAGATATACTGATGCTATAGGCAGGAACAACTCACCTGTTCTTCAGTTCATTGAAGGATTTGTAGAGAACATCATCATTCCACTCATAGGGCGCCAGTTCGTTAGAAGAGCTGATTATTGAAAAGGCGTAGATCAGGTGTGTGCAGAGGTTGGGATCTACATTGGCAGGCAGATATTTGCCAACTCCTGGTCTATACTGGGACCAATTTGTGAAGTAGCACACCAGTTTGGTAGAAGACACTTTTGGAGGGGGCAAAATTATTAGAGTTAATTTTCTATTTTAAGTCATGGTGATTAAGAAGCAAATGACAATGTAATATAAGGAAGTTAAATAATGAATGCATACCCATCTGGAGACACATCAAAACGGACAGTCCTAAAAAAAAAAGACATTTATTTTTTTATTTTTTATTTGCACAAGATAAATGCAATGTTAAGGAAAGAACAACTGAAAGAATGTTATTTACCAGCCAAGATTGTTAGTCGAGCCATGTTGTGTCAGCTGAGTCTTTTCCTCAGAGCTGCAACAGTAAAAAATAAATTAATCTTTATGAGATTGCAATATAGTTTTTTCAGACTGGAACCTGTTAACAATCTAGAAGCTTTACTATAGGTAGTAATGCTGAACATAATACAATGTAGGCTACTGAAACCTGTGTGCTGATGTCTTACCTGTTCCCCGTGAATGGTGGTATGTGCCAATGATCCACCTTGGAGTCCTTTTTATAGACATGATAAGACAGGGACAAAAGCTGCATGGGAGTTAGGTGTAATTCTTCAGGAGAAGATAACAGTGGCTGTGAAATTGGTCACATTATACTACAATAAGCTGCTGAAGATGACGTGACATGAAGATCTATTGCCAGATAAAACTGGATCAGAGTGCATGAGGTTATGTAAACTTGCCCCTGTAAAGTCGCTCAGATCAAGCGAGCGTACCAATTCATGCAGATAAAATGACCTTGATAAACACATTGTATGATTTATTGTATTTTATATAACATTGGGATTAAAATAGTTTCCATGGTACCAACAACTGAAGTAGCCTTTAGTTGTTACTGGTAACTTTTACACCTTTCTCAGCCAAACTCTATATTTTCATGACAACTATTGATGTATATCTAGCTTGATCCTTGAAAAAACAATCTAAGAGCATGACATTTGGAAAGACACTGGTTTCTTGCAATTTCCTTGTCTTGAATAGCTTGTATGCTTCCTTGCGAGGATAATTTTCAGCTTGCAGCTCCTGTTTCTGAGTGATATGAATGTTTTCTGTGCACTCATATCACAAACACTGGTTTTTATGTGCACAGATTTTGAGACTAATTTTGCTTCATAATAAAGAAACTGTATGCAACAATTATTTCACATGCTAAGAATCAGCCAGTCTATTAAATTCAGCATCTCCGTAAAGGTTATCTTTTGTCCAGGTCACTGGATTTCTTGTAGTCCTATATTTTGTCATACATTCAAGAGGATTTATCAATTTGAAACTGATTGATAATATTGTACTGATTATTGCTGCTATTGTTATTATTTATTTATTTATTTATTTATTTATTTATTTATTTATTTATTTATTTATTTATTTATTTATTTATTTATTTATTTATTTATTTATTTATTTATTTATTTAAATCATTGCATTATGCACAGTTTATACATTATGAGTTGCTACTGTTTTGTTTGCCCTGGGCTTGTCATGACTTGACATGCATTAACTAAGAACTCAAAAATGAAAAGCCTTGTTATTCACTCCTATAATCAGAGGGGTGCAATAATAAAAACTCAATATCAAAGATAACAGCATCATATCAGAGGCCTGATAAATGGTAAAGGTAAGATAACGTCATAGATAAGATGTCCTTTTCCATTAAGCTATATGATTCTTTGATGATGTAACTAGTTATATTGATGGGCAGCAACAAGGCCACAGTTCACTAAGATAGAGATATCTCTTCAGGTTTTGAGTTGAGCTGTTTTAAAGACCAAGTGATGCCGCAACAGTTAAATGTACACTTGGGGTGATACGTTTATTCGCTTTCTTTCAAGAATGAGAGTAAGGTGAGAGGTTTGATTCCACTGTCATTGAATGGAAAAAGGCTGGAAAAAGGGGATAACAGGACCAGCAACCCCCTTTAAAACAGTGAATTCTCATCATTTTACACTTGCTCTTAGGTGTACTTTGTTAGCTTTGAACAGAGCTAAGCTAGCTGATTCCCTGTTTCTAGTCTTTATGCTAAACTAAGTGAGCCTGCTTCTTTTTGTAGCTTCATTAGAAAGGGTACAGACATTAAAGTGATCTTACACTCACAGTTATTCTGTGATGAAACACATTAGATTAATTGTCAGATTATGTAAACACAGATACCAGCAAAAGGGTCCAAACTAATTATACTCAAAGACAAATAAATCTTCTATTTTAAAATTAGGAAACAACATTTGTAGTCACAACAAACATGCTAGAAATAAATATTTCCACTTTATTTACATTAAGGACATAACTGTGGTAATACACAGATAATATTAGGGGTCAAATAAACTAAAGTTGTTACATCAAGATTAATGATTTCTACATATCTGCAGTTAAGGCAAGTTCAAAGAGAAACATAAGATACTTCTGATTTTACAGCTGCTTTATGGTGGCTTTCTGATTCCCTAAAGGGTCTGACCTCTTGCCCCCTAGCAGAGCACAATTTGCAAACTGGCCATGCAGATGAATCATTAGTCTCTGGAGATATTTTATAACCCTTCAGCTATCACCAACAACAGTTGTATACTCTCACATTGCACCATAAACAAGTGTATAAAACAAAGAGTATGCAATCTAAGTTCGGGGAGTCTATTTTGGCTCCCTTAATCATGAATGTATGGTATGCAGCCCCTTATTTTAAACAACCAGCACACATAGAAAAAACACAAATCTCATTATTGAAATTAGCTGAAAGAAAAATAGGTAAAAACAGTAGTAAAGTTGGTCCTTGCAACTGCTTTTATCAACATGATAAACTGATCCACTTCTGTCTACTGTGATGTGCAGCCAGTGTCTCTCCATTGACAGGATAACCGAACATGTACTCATGCATAAGCACAAACACACAGCATTTTTATTTACAGGGAATGCAATACAATACACAAAAGGTAAAGCTTGCTTTGATCAGACGAACAAGCATCTCAGCTCTAGTATTGTCCCAACTAGTTTGCCATTTTCTTCTTTAAATCCATGAAAGTTGCTTTATCTGCGTGGACACAGAGGGTTACAGCCCCTCCAGCTGTTCCCTTCTGCAGACAAACCACAAGCACCACAAGTTCTTAATTCAAGGTGGAGTGTACAAGCACGATAAAGACACATGACAAATAAGGAGGCAGTGTTGAATTTTACGCCACAGAGTAGATGGTATTTATTGGAGAGTGGATCTCCAGACTTCCACCAAAGTCCAAATCCCTGACGTCTCTCCTGGTTCCTGTGTACTGGCCGATGAATGAGCCGTCCTCGTTGAACGGTATCTCGCCTCCTTCACCATAGTCGACCAGACTGTCGTCACTGTCTGATCGCTTTATCATTGCCTCCATGGACGGCTGGCCTCTTTGAAGCCCCCTTTCCTCCTCTCTACAAAAAAGTGCAAACAAATACAATCTTGGTGCATTATGTCAGCACTAGAAGACAGAGAGGATAAAGGGTACAACTAAACCTGGTGTATCAATAGATTTAAGATGTTCATGTACATACCGCCGGGGGTAAGGCAGAGTGGAGATACGTGTAATCCTAGAATATGAACAGAGCTTGTATGAGATCATCATTTGTGTGACAGTTTAGAGGATTTTATCTCATTTCATTGATCATCCATTCATAAAATGCTTGTTCCAATATTCAGTTATGAATATACTATTTAAAACACCAAACTAGTTACATACTGTAAACAATAAATAAATAACAACCAATGCAGGGTTGTACAGTTTAAATGTCAATAGTGTCAATGTGTCAATATTTAGTCTTTTCATACCTTTCAAGAGACCTTGAGTGGTTCAGTGGCAAAAGAACAGGGTTGAAGTTTGGGGAGAATAAAGGTTTAGATAGAAAAGGTAGAGTAAATAGAAAAAAAACAGTAAATAATATAAGTGTGATTCAAAAGTTATCATAATTAAGACGATAAATACTGTAACCAGATTTGATTTGTAACTGTGCAGCTCATGGAAAAATGTTATCAATATTGAAGGCACCCTGTGTAGTTTTTGGCTATAGAGCAATGTTTTGAATGGGTCCCCATTTTGTTAATATTGCGCACATGCAGGCATGTGACGTGATAAAAATTCATGCCTCCAGTTTCCTTTTATTCAACTGATCGATGGTCGTTGGTGATATACACAAAGCAACGCACCAGAAAAGGAAGTGAGAAAGACCGTGGATAAAAACAATGCACAATTTTAACTATTTCAAATATGGAAATTTCAAATTACAAAGTGATGTGCAATTCATGCCATTCTTTGTGAATTTGGCCATCAGTGCATTGTGGTGAGTAACACAGAGTGGCAACATTACATTTGTCTGTTTACAATATTTTTCCACAGGGCAGCTTTAAATAACCAATCAGAAAGCTAATGCACAGCTACAGAGCAAATTATGTAAATACATGGCTACTATTATTATGGATGTAGTTTTCAAAAATGATAGTGCTTCACAGTGTTATCGGAAACAAAATGATCTATTCAGTGTTGGGTATTATTATAAAAATAATAGTTCATGTTGTAACACACCTTGGAAACAAGAAAAAAATTGGTAGATAAGACAGTAGAGACTGATAATAAGGTGTGCTAAAATCAAAATGTTCTATGGTGCATTGTTGCAGGGAGTGTGTTTTTCTTATTTGTGTATTTTCAACCAACTGTCTACTTTAATGCTTACCTGTAGTCAAAGGATCCCTCCTGATCTTTGTCATCCACTGGCTCCAATGAAATATCTTTTTTTTCCCGTACTGAAATTACAACAAGCTACACTGTATTAAGAGATACAGTGTGGTGCTTTTGGGCATCGCATAATAAGAGGAATCACCAATGTACCTGGGTATTTCCCCCCTCGGCTCCTCTTGATGAAGCAGACTATGAGTAGGATGAGCACAATGAGAGCCACAGCACACATAATCCCGATGAACCAGCCCTGAGTGGAGATGTCCACCTGGTCCTGAGCATATACTGGGACAAACACAAGCATTTGCACACACGTTAGTACACACATCAAAATCAGCATCCACCCAGCACTTCAAAGGGTTTATTTGGTAGACCAAAAAATGTGTTGCACAGATCAAGCAGTAAAGTACTTTCAGTGGTGTAGTGGGGTGACTCCTCCGTGTGCCATTCCCCTATCCCAATCCGAGTCCGTGCCGCCACGGAGAATCTGTAACGAGTGTAGCGGTCGAATCGCCGGACTGAGAAACTTGTTATATTTGGAGTGAACTCCTCAACTTGCAACTCCTCTCCCCTGGTGGCATTCACTGTGGGGAAAGTGGACATTCCAGTGTGTTAGGAGCACCCTTGATGCCGGTAGAGTGCACACAACTGAGCTATCGATTAGCTTACCTGCTCTGAGAAGGTCTACACAAGTGTTTATTACCCTCTCAAGAACATACTTCAATGATATTTTGGTTTTTTATGTGCATATTCAAGTGTGCTATTATGTGCTAAAGGGATGTGGACTTCAGTGCCATGTGGAAATCTTTGTAGAATAAGTAAAATTAGCGTTTTTCTTTTCCTATCATTGAAGCCTTGCTGTTTCTCCCAGGAACACTGCAGAAAACTAGATTGTGATTTATTTCACAGTGTTTCAGATGTCGGGCTTGCGTACCTGTCTGGTACTTGAGGGAATATCCAGTAATGACACCATTGGGTTCTGCTGGAAGGTCCCAGTCGACATAAATACTGTCCAGATGTCGCTGTTGGATCCTGAAAGATCTGGGAACAGATGGTACTACGGACAAAAACAACAGCAGGAGACGACACTCATAAGAATGGTTCTCTCGTTCCTTAGTTTTCAATTTGTGACTTTTTCTTACCTCCCTCAGGCGTTGAGAAGTGGATATTATTACTAGGCGGCCCTTCATATCGATTGTTTGCCACGACCATATACAACTTGTAGTTGCTATAGGGGATGAGCCCGCTGAGGACCCCAGAGGGCTCTGGATCATTGTCTGGAAACGATTTAGACTTCATCCCTCTATTGACCCTCAGCCACCTCAGCAGGCTGCTGTCCCTCCAGTAGTAGGCCTGAGAGATGAGAAGCAACAAACCCAGAATTTTGATTGTCCTGAAAGCACTGTATTGTCGTTTTTGGTAGCAATTTTTCAAGAAAAGATTCCAGTTATTTATACTATATGTATGCTTCGTTGCATTTTATTAAGTTACATCAACATCTCTATGCTAAAGTCACAGGCTGTAACAACCAGTCAAAAGATGAGCCACATCTTAAACACCTTAGCCAATTATCACATCAATTAGGATTAAAAAAAACATTGCTAAAACGAGACACAATTTAGTGTTTGTTAAAATCAGTTGAAATTAATTTACATAGAAAAAAAATAAACAGAAAGGCTTTTATATAATATTGGATGGGCTCTACAAACAAAGGGGAGGCAGATCGATGACCAGTCTTACTTGATGTATCTTCCTAATCTTCAAAAAAAACAAATTATACAAAACATCTAATGTTTCAGAAGTCTATACGAAGAAATAATAAATTACTGTTAAGGAAGTATGAAGTAAATAGTTTAATATTCCACAGAGTATAAGTAGTAAAAACACATGGCCAACATTTTAATTTACTAATTATTATGACAAATTGTAGTAAAAGAAACAATTGATTAGGTAAATATCAAGTAACTTACATGAGGTCAAACTTATCTTCTTTTGTCTTTTGATTTAGACTGGTTAATGTCCTATCTGCCCCTCCCATTCAAACCTTTCTTTTGGTCACTTGTTGAAATAAACACTTATTTTGTTTTTCTTTTGTTTCTTTTGTGTTTCTATCATTTATTTACTTTCATTGTATTTGTTTGGATTTTGACGAAAATTGTTTGCCTTATATTACGTTTTTATTAATCAATTATTGATAGTTGGCTCATGAGTTTGTTATTCGGCTTGACCTTAGTCTGACCACAACCAAGAAATTCTTACTACTTTCCAAACTATGACATCAACTGAAACTCCCCATATCTACTGTTACCAGTGGACTCTCCCAAAAAGTACAGTGTGTCCTCAATTTCTATTGTTGTTTATCAACATAAATGTAAGGTACATTCAAAGTCCATTATCTGGTATATAATTCACTATAGACACACCTTATATTCTTTTAGTTCACCCATCATTGATCCTCGTGTCACAGAATCCCAGTACAAAGTCACCTGAGTGCTCTCGATGTCAGACACTCTCAGGTTCAGGGGCGCAGTTAAGGGACCTGAGGAAAACACAGATAGGTTTGTCTTTGCTTATCAGTGAACACAAAGAGAGGTGATGAGGTGGACAATTTGGCCCCAAGATGTAAAAAAAAAAGAAGTGGTTTATTCGTCTGAAACCATTCATGATTCCCTATGGAAGAAAAACCTGACTAAATTAGTGGAGAAACATAACATCGGAGGCTTCCATAAAGGTCAGAACTGGTCTTTTTATGTATGAAAATTATGTAAATCATAGGCTTTGGTCTTTGCAGTCACCAGATCTCAACCAATTTGCCAAACACTTAACACCCAACCTAACCATGGCATGCTTAAAGAAAATGTTTATCTATGCATGAAGGTATGAATGATGCACATTAACAGGGTTCATATGAGCTATGAGAGACTTTATCTTTATAAACTGCACAATATTTTGGTATCGGAAGCTTTCTGGATTCCGTTTGCAGTCCGAGTAGTATTTACCAGCAGTCTTTATCAGTATTTACCACCATTTAAGCAGTCTGTGTGGAGAGGAAAAGAGGCAAAAATGCCCCACTGGCTATCATATGATAATGATTTAGCTTTTAATTGAGCTCAAAATAGCTTGTGCTAAATGCACAAGAAACATTAGGTTAGTTTTTCCTGCCTTTGGTATCTTTATAATGCAGACCATTTAGGCACTTACGGTCCTCCCCAGAGTAACCAATGACAACCGGAGACTCTGGACCCAGCCCAAAGTCATTGACAGCCTGGACTTTGATGTCATACGGAGTGAAGGTATCTGCATCGTAGATGTAGTATTTCAGCCATTTAGTGGTTGCATTCTTCCACTCCTCTCGGGAGTCTCTCCTTCTCCACCACACCAGATACTTCAGGTGGGGCCCGTTCCACTCTCTGTAGGTCAGAGGCTGAAAGCATAGTTAACAGGGACAAGCATAGTTCGATTTCATTGTGATAAATATTCAACAGTAAAGATAAATATGAAAGAGTTTTTTTATAGGTTCCTTACCTCCCAGCTGATCTCCATGTTATTCCTCCATGTTCCCACACCCTTTACGTTCTTTGGGACGACATCCGGGGCTGTGCAGGAAAACCAATGCAGTGGTAATATCATAAGCTTTAAAGAAAAGAGTTCAGCACTTTGGGAAATACAATTATTAAATTTCTTGCGAGTTAGACAAATATATTGATACCACTATGTATTAAAATAAATGTAAAGCTCTGGGCAGGAGTTGTTAGCATACCATAGCATAAACATGTACGTGTACAGACATGAGAGTAGTATCGACCTTCTCATCTAACTTGCAAGAAAACAAAGTTACACAAGTGTGTATTAAGTAGCATCAAACCCACGAGCACCGCTGCTCTGGAAGCGCGTTGATGGACGACTGGGGCGACTCATTCCGATTTCATTGATAGCGATCACCCGAAACTCATAGTAGGTGAAAGGTGTAAGATGCAGAATGACAGAGTTGAGGTTCCCTGGGTACATTGAGAGGTTCCTCCACTTGCCAGGCAACCAGTCATCATCATCATACTGCACTAAGTACTCTGTAACACAGCAATAAATGGAGGAATATAGCTAATAATGTATGATAAATACAACAAGAATTTCCTAAAAAAACAAGACTTACAAAATGTTTTTATTTCTGTGAGTGTATTCAGTTGAACAGCTCTTACCTGTTATAGGGTTGTGGTTGCTCTCTCCAGGTACCCAACTGAGTCTAACGCTACGTTCATATGGATCGGACAACTCCAACTTAGTGGGAGGATCTGGATGGTCTACACATAAACATGCATAAAATAATTAAAAGCCAATCATTCTGTATGGTTGATGAAATGTCATTTATTTTAAACACGTCATACCCATCACCATCAGACGTGCTGAGGCAGACTTCTGGTCCAGCTCACTCTTGATGACACAGGTATAATTACCCTCATCACCTCTGTTTACATTAGTGATGACCAGATTTGATTCATCCAGAGAGAGCCTGAGGATACAAACGAGTACTAACTGGTGAGATCAAGACGCTGATTTGTTCACACTAAAACAAAAATTAAGATAATAATATCTCTGTAGAATTAATTCATAAAATTGTATACCTCCAGCCAAGAGTTACGTGCTTTTTGTCTTTCATCCAGGTGGTTGTGACTGGAGTAGTGACATCTGCTTTTACGCCACACTCAAAGCGCACATCACTCCCACGGATGACTTTCATACTCTGTGGTCTTGTGACAATTAAAGTGGGCTCTGAGAAGAGTGGATGCAAAATCACATGATGGATCACACAATCAAATAATTCAAAGTAAAATGTTTTTAGTCTAAAACTGTGTGACCCTCACCTTTGACCTCTATTCGGACTTGACTCTCATCTCTTCCTGCGACGTTGCTGACTACACACAGATACGTTCCCTGGTCCTCTATCTGTATTGGTTTGATCTCCAATGTCCCGTTACTGTAAGTCTTAAAACGATTTCCTTCAAGATTACCCTGTCCATATTTAGACCTGTTTTGACAGACCCATTAACAAACACACAAACACACACACACAAACTGTGAGCTGATGTCTGAACACACTCTTTGCATTAAAATGTCTAACAGCTTCTTCTCACCATCGCAGTTCAGGTACTGGAGAACCAAAGTAGCGGCAGTCTAAGAGGGTACGACTGCCCTCTATCACTTTGATAAGTTCATTCCTGGGCCCCAGAATACGTGGCGTTGCATCTAGAGAAACATTGATCATTTATTATAATAATTATTAATAATTATACTTTATAGCATGAACTTTTGCAGATCCCTGGGTCAATATTTTGCCCATTCCTGCACAAAACTCTACAGTTCTTCCACTTTAAAAACAGATATATTGTTTACGTATTACTTGTTTTTTTTTATTGTAAATGTTTTTTTTTATATTGTGTTTCTACTCTAATGCTTCCAATGAACTTTGTTTATTGTTATGTACCAAATCACAAAGACACCTGATATATTACAGTCAAATTGTGTCACTGTTATTTGTGTGTAGGTGGATATAAAAACAACAAATGTATTTGTGAACCAAAAGAAAGATATTATCTTTACTCAAAATACAAAATATCTTTTGGCGTCATTATGATATGGGAAACTGAGGCTACTGCCAGTGGGGAGACTGGTTTGTAAAAGTTGTTTTTTAACTTAATGGTATTAAATGGTAAAGAGAAGTTAAGCATGGATGAGCTCGGATTGTGTGTTTGATGTAGTTGCAATTGATGTTTTTACACTTGGCAAAACCTCATGGCTCATGGCTGAGTGAAGAAACAAGTTTTACACTGTAAATGGCGTGGAAAACAAACTTACGTAGCACATTGACAAACGCATTGGCCATCAAGTACCCAAACTGATTGGAAACATTACACTGATAGACTGCAGTGTTTTCAGTGGTCACACTGCGTAAAGTCAGCATGTCTCCTGACACCTGTCTGTTAGGCTGAGGTGTAGCAGCTGGAAGAAAAAAAGAGAAAAAAGTTATTCAGATTCCCTTTGACAGCCAGTATGCTTGAACTCCAAAAACGTACTTTCAATAGGTTCCCCGTTGATGAACCAACTGACTGTGGGACGCGGAGCCCCATCAGACTGACACAAAAGGCGTCCATTTTCCTCCGGGGCCAAGACCAGATCAGTGGGTTTCTCCAGCCAGAAAGGAGCCGCTGCCGAATACAAGTAATTTAGTTGTTTCAACACTATTGTGAAGTATGAAATGACGGGTAAGTGACTCTCACCTTTGACTCTGACGGTTATTGTGTGCTGAATGTATCCAATCTTATTGGTAGCAGTGCAGGTGTATTCACCCACATCATCAAAAGTAGTCTTTGGGATTTGAATCATCTTGTTGAAGTTCTTTACTTTCATGCGTTGCGATACTGCCAGGTCATCACCATTCTTGGTCCATGTAATACGAGGAGTTGGCCTTGATGACGAAAAAGCAAGGCTTTAAACAGCACCACTTCCACAAAGTCAAAGTCAAAGTTATACCAAAGAGAGGATATAGACACAATGGCTTTTTCAAACTGTACCATTGAATATTTTTGAAAAAAGGCCTTCAGTTACCGTATTTCTTGTGATCTTAAGTTGAAACTTACATTCCTGCAGCGATACACTCCAGGAGAAGTTCTTCCCCTAGCAGGACCAGTATGGAGCTGGACGAGCCTTCGGGAGACAGCCAGGTGGGGGCAGCCTCTGCCACTGTGCGAGCTGCAGAGGAAACAAACCAAAACAAACCAGAACACATCAGTCACACACATTCAAAAAACCCTGTTTTGGTCTTTTGCACTTACAACAGGGTAAGAGTAGAAACTGTTTCACCTGACCCACAACAGGCCAAAGAGCCCTGCCATGAATCAGGCCAATCCTCCATCCATAGATCTTCAAATCGAACCTGTATTATTTGTTCCCTTTATATCCATTGCATTTAGTAATTTGCTGTGCTTTTAGGTTAATATCTGAAGTTTTCACACGCAGCATGCAAGTTACCGGAAGTTGAAGTAAAAGTTCCTGATGTGAAGGTAGCAATACCGCAGTGAAGAAATAATCTGCATTCAAAATGTAACTTAAGTAAAAGTAAAAAAAGAATTTGCATCAAAATATGATTGTTAAAATATAAAAAGTAATCATTATGCAGAATGGCCCATTTCAGAACAATGTATATCATGATATTGAATTATAATTTTTGCTGCATTTATGTGTACATTACTTTAATGGTGCAGCTGGGTCTTATTTTTAACTACTGCTGGGATAGCTTGTGAGTACAATTCTAAAATAAAGTAAAAGTAACTCAAAATGGTATTTAGTACAGAACTTGAGAGAATGTACTTAATTACTTTCCACCACTGCACGTTACAACTGGAAAGGAATATTTTGTGACGAAACAGACAATGAACACTGTGAACACAAAATCATACGTACTTGTAAGCACTTTAACGACAACAGGCATCTTCTGCTGGATGACATTCTTGTAGGGGAAGCGGGCATTACAGCAAAAATCTGCAGCAGAGTCGTTGACCAGGACGTTTGAGAAATACAGATCTCCGTTTACTCCCATAGATACCCTGCGGTCCGGCCGCACAGGCTGCATGGTGGGGAAAGCTGTCTGAACGGGCCAGTTGAAAGGTCTCGCATATGAGCCTGAGATGATGTAAAAAAAAAAGTTAGTCCATAGAATTCTTTAAAGCTTGTTTGATTGGCAGATCATTGAAATTCCTCCTTGTTGGCCCTTATTGATTCAATCGTTTAGAGACGGACTCTTACAGCTGGACATCCAGTAGGTTTCAGGTTTGGGCGGTCCTGGTGGCGGGTCACAGGACAGGACCAGAGGCAAGCCAGCACTGACCACCAGAGGCTCCAGAACCTCCCTTGGCCAAACAGGAGCTCCTTCACAAACACAGAGGTATACATGTCTCCACTGAGCAACAAAGTTGTGTTTTGTTATTTTGATAACAGTGCACATCACAAATCTGAACGGCAACATAATAATAACTGAGCTATATTTTTATATTCTCTTGTAGGACTTATCTGGTAATACTCTGAATCTCATGAAAAGATCAATGGACTTAGGGCTGAGTGCTACAGACAGGGTAGGGATGTTGGAAAATACTGCCGGACATTATAACACATTGTTAGTTTGGGTCTTATCATGGGGTTTAATACCAATACAACAATACAGAATATAGCCTGACTTATTCTTTTATTTTCAATTTATATTTGTTGTTGTTTTTTGGTATAATTCTACTTGCAAAGTCATATTTAACTGTGTAAGTCGGAAGCAAAATATCATCACAAATCACATACGTTAACATTAATGCTTTGCATGTCTACTTCACAACATATAATATAGAAAATATGAAAAAATGCTTTTGCTTAGATCTTGAGTGTTTATTTGGAAAAGTTTGCTAGTAGCATGTCATTCAAAAGTAATGTCCATATTCGGTCATTGCACACACTATTGTCACTGAGCATCTCCTGTCAATGGAGTATACAAATAAATAGTTGGATATCTAATAGTCCCAATAATGATCTTACTGTATAGCCGTAGTCTGATCTTGTTGGAATATGCAGATCCATACTCATTGGAGGCAATGCACTGATACTCTGCCTCATACTGTTCTGGATTGTTCCATGCATAGATATCCAGAGTCCCTGAACGCCTTCGCATCGAAGCTTGAGCATCACGTGCAATGTTGAAATACTTCCCATTACGTCTCCATGAGAAACTTCATTATTGAGCAAAAAGGGTAAAAGGAGACAAAAAAAACAGTAAGGTGGTTTGCAGATAACTTTACCAGTGTAAACAAAATTATTCAGTGGGCTACATCAGCTCTTACATGGGATGAGGGTTTCCTTTGGCTTCACACTCTATGACCATGGTGTCTTTGGGGTCAACAATGTGATCCTTTAGCGACTGCTTTATGATGGTCGGGGGCTGCCTGACTGCAGACAGAGAAATAAATCGACTTAGTACTTTAGAGACGTATATCTTAACACAATACGTATCATAAATTACATTCACTTTAATTTACTGACTCACTTTCTAGAGGGATGTCCAGAGCCCAAACACTCTGCCATAAAAGAAGCAGCAGCGCTGGTTCGACCAGTGTCCCCATCTTTACAGTACATGGAACCAAGCAACTTATTCCTTCACCAGTTCTCCTGTTCTCAAATTGAATTAAGAAAAATACAGGATATCAACAGTACAACACATGCATGTCATGCAGATACAATCCAGCACAAATTACTGTAAATTAAACTTCAAATTTAAACAGATTTCATTAATGGTTCACAAATACTCTCCATGCAGCAATGAACATCCAACATTTGTGGAGAAGTTAATACCGCAAGGTAAAAATTGTGGCATTAGTATGTAAAAGTCCCTCAAAATTCTACTCAAGTAAAAGAACATAAAGTATCAGCAGTATGTGCTTCCAGTATCAATAGTAAATCTACTTTCTCCAGTCATTCTGCATGAATGCAAAAATATAATAATTTGAGTGTTGTTTTATTATATATCAATTACAATTAATTTATTAGAACTCATGCACTATTGTTTAGGCAGCTTTTTACTGTTGTACGTCGAGGTGGAGGTAGTGGTAGTTCGGTAGTTTAATCCAGTGGTTCTCAACCTAGGGGTCGGGCCCCTTTTTTTTTGGGGGGGGGGGGGGGGGGGTAAAATATTGAATAGTTCAATAACTCTTTGAGTGTGAAACAGATATTTAAAGGATACCATTTAAAAGTGTTGAGGGGATAATCCCTCTTAAGTGAATTTGCTAACAACCTGTTCAATGTAAAACAATGTATTGTAGCTTCCCCAATGTTTTTAATAAAAACTCTTAAAGTAATAGCTGTCAGGTGAAAGCTGTGGAGTCAGAAGTAAAAAAGTTCCTCTGAAATGTAGTGAAATAGAAGCTTTAAGTGGCATCAAATGAAAATACTTGAGTACAAATAACTCAAAATTGTACTTATTTATTCCTACCAGTAATATCTCCACTACTAAGATCACACTGCTGTATCACATTATCTATGAAAATAGTTTAACAAACAGTACAAATATAAGAACAGGTGATTAAACTGTGTCTCAAGCTGCCATGGTAGTATACTCCAACTGTAGCAAAAGTGTTACATTTATATGACTTTGCAAATCTTTTCACTACATTATTGCTTTAAATATGCAATGAACCACAGGTCATGTTAGTATGACCAGAACAAAAAGCTGTCAGTACCTACCGCTCTCGGATAAAGTCAAATCAGGGCTTTATCCTCCCCATCTCTGTGGCTTCCTCAATGCATCAATAATCCAAGTATCTTTCTCCACAAAATTATTCCTGTTTGTGCAGTATACCAATTAATTCCCTCTGTCCTTCAAATATCAGGTCAAGAACCCTACAAGAGTTGATACACTTCAGTAATAAAGTTTCTGTCTGTCACTGCCACTTACACTCTGCCCACCCATCTCATGAATAATGAATGAGCGCCATTCACCACCTACTCCTCACCCACATCACTTCACTGTCCCGACAAGCTCTCATGATTCTGGACAATCCATCTCAATCAAACACATTCTCAAAGTTTGTTCACACAATAACTAAATAGATATCTGAAATAAATTAAATTAAAGTTTGGATTTATTAAACCAGCAGTTGGGGCATTTTATATTTATTTGGACTGAGAAAGGCAGGTCATGTTTTCCTTGAGCCTGGTTTCTATTTCTCTAAGCCACAATCTTTTGCATTCTTGTTGGTTTTGATGACATCAAAATGTGGGCTTTATTGTTGACTGCAGAGAACTGGCGAAACAAGAGAATCAAAGCAATGTTTGTTTCTCTCATATGAATTGTACATGTGGCAAATCTGAAGTCGCATGACTCCAGCGCAATAGCTCTGACAAAGAATGGAAATAGGCATTTTTTTCATTAACAATTTGACTTTAACTTTCTACTGTTGACCATCTGATATATGAAATACTTTTTAACTCCCTTCTCACTCCACCTGTATTTTCTGATTTACCCCATTTTCCATAATACCAATTAAAAATTATCCTCGGTTTGATAAGACATTTTATTTTCGAAACTAAGCCATTCACATGCATATCCCCAGAGGAGGAAAAGGACATTACCATTCAACTGAGAAAATCCTATGGGGGAAGCAGCAGTTTAGCTTAGAAAAACTGCCAAAGTTGCAGGAGAAGCTGTATTTGTGTAAAACAAAAGACATCTCAAGGCTGTCGACAGAGTCGTGACCTGTGTAGGCTTTCAGGCATCCACACAGGGCTGCATATACAAACCAGCACTGACTGGGCTAAACAATAGCTTGGTGGTGAGGAAGGAGGGGGGATAAAATGAGGTGGCTCTACCTACAGATGAAATTGAACTTGTTATGAAGGTTTGTCTCAGGATGTTTAATAATGAAGCCAACTTAAAATTGGAAATTTTGTGTATTCCTCATCATAAAGAAAAAGTAAAAGGCCACTTGTGACATAGACCATTAAGACTCCCACAGCTCTGTGGCGGACGCTTTGCATCCTCTGGCCCTGATCCCCTCCTCTGTGTTCACAAGTGAAACACAACCTGACATGCCCCCCCCCCCCCCCCAACCCCATCCCCCTCCCCTTACAATGGACTAAAGCAGGCCTGGCAGTGAGCAATGATCAGTGCCATGCACCAGATTGCACAGTGAAGAGGCCGAGGGACGGACAGAGCCAGCTCAGTGGCGACAAGAAGGCCTCTATGCTCGTGGGTCTCCTTTGGCACGTGTGCCCAGGAATCGGTTAAAAGCAGATGGCATGTGGGAGGGAATTTTCGACCGCACAAGTTGCCTTTTCAGACTTGGAGCACCTTTCATTTGCACTTTGACGTCACTGCATCAGGGGGCACACAAGAAAAGGCCAGAAAGAGACTCCAGGACACTGAGCTGCATTGAGTCATCACCACTGTGCTATCAACACATTATTGTGCCACAAACTTGAGCTCTCTGCTATTCTGACTTTATTGTGAGGTAACGGTAATTTACAGCAACAGAAAAAAAATTCAAGAGCATCCTGTAACAAGAATAAGAGTCACCAGCCATGCTAGCTGCTCTGTGAGACAGTATTTAGGTACATTGGTAGTGGAAGTTATATGCTCATGTCAGCATGCTTACATGTTGTGTTAGTTTTAGTTAATAGAGTTAGCATGCTAACATTTGACACTTAGCACTAAACCAAAAAATACAGCTGAGTCTGTAGAGAATGTTATTAGTTTTGGATGTATTTGGTTAATAATCAAAGTGTTGGACGATTTGATGGTGGCAATTAACTACTGAGGAATCACCAAAGTTAATACAAATGATCCTGGGGGGGGGGAATTTATTTCGGAAACAAGTTCAATTTAGCCCAATTGTTTAAACATTTCACTCAAAAACACATATATCCATCTCATGGTGGCGCTACAGGAAAGTCAGTGAATCACCAAAGTCAGCCTGATTCATCGTCTGAGGACCATGAATGTCTGTACAAATTATCATGGCAATCCATTAAATTGCTGTTATTTAGATATATAACATTGCGATTCAAAGAGCCACGCTGTTGCATAAAAAATAAACAAAAATTCCCTTATGTTGCTATGTGCTACATAAGGAAAACTTAAAGTTAATTTGCCAACATTATACAGTAAGATACGTCGGTCATAAAGTCAAACACATATCATATTTGTCACCGAATCTTTGCCACATAAAAAGTTATGCAAATGCATGCCAGTCATCTCAAAGGCATGAAAGCTGAACAGTCTTGTGTTCACTCTGATACAAATCTGCTGATGCAGTTGTAGACCCATCCCACTTCTCAACTCAGACTATGACATCATTAAAACCTTGACTTCCATTGAGAGCCATCTTGAACAACAGCTGCAAGGACTTAAGCACTCCTTCACATGGCGATACTCTATATGCTACTCTAGTTTCTAAATGTGCTCAAATTCTTTGTACTTTATATCCAAAAGCTAATATTCAAAATGATCTAAACAAACTTCAAAGTGGTGATTGTTAGGGGTCCTACCTTGGAGTGTAGTTTAAAGTGTTTTCTCTGCTCCTTGGTCCCTTTTTCCCTTGTTGCAGTGAAAGCGGACTCCTACTTTCTTCTTCCTGTCACAGTAGAATCACACCATCTTCTTCACACTTTTTCCGGCAGCATCTTGTATTTGTGGTATTTGTCATTCCATCAGCTTAACGCAGGTAAAAAGCAAAATAACAAAGGCTTATGTGGCCTGCCAGGACAGCTGACCAAGTCATACAGGGCTTGAGAGCCTATAATAATAAATCCATTGTGAAATCCTCACATAAGTATAATGTCACCTCCACAGTGATGAGAGAATTAATAAATAAATAAAGTGTCATACACTAGTTGGACGTTAAGGCTTAGGTGTCATCCAGCTCTTATCTAGTAACAATCAGTTGCAGCTTGCTTAAGAGATCAAATCTTTTTAAAAATGTTTTCATGTGTGCTGTTGATTTGCAGTGCGTTAGATGGGGAGTGGGTTACTGACCTTGTATCTTCACTCTGGCTGGCACGAACGCACGTTCTCTCACACAAAGCGTTTCTGTTTGGAACAAAGTCAGTCTATTGTGGACAGGGAGGACACAGCTTCCACACACGGGGGGGTTAACCCGTCACATTCAAGTCATTGGATGACTTTTCCCTCATTGATAAAGTCTGACACAATTTGTCATGACCACAGTGATTTTTTTATTGGGTTGGCAAAAAATGGTGCTGGTTTTATGTGTTCAGTACATGAACAAAACAAAAAAATACTTTAATGACAAGTACTAAAGTCTTCATGAATATTAATTTATTCAAAACTAATAGTCATACAATGCCCGATTGCACAATAACATACAACTTCGTCTGTGATGTCACATGAAATAATGATTAATAGCTTATATCACATTCAACAACAATGAGAAGTGCAACATTAATAGTAATAATCAGGGGATTATTATTATATATATAATATAATATATTATTATTATTTCACATTACACAAAGCAGTTTTCTTATAAAGTGCATGAAAGTGCCATAAGTGAGGTTTGTTGACAACATCATATTGATTCGGCTTACAGTAGCCTGCATGTATAACAGGAAGTGGAACAAACAGCAGAAATATCTTATGACATATTAATCTTGATAAACTTCATGAAGCTTAGCAGCAACTGTCTGGCTTCTTTGTTTCTCTTGAAGTGTTATTATACTGACTTGAAAAATAATTTGGTGATGTTCAACCTCTACGAATCCCATAAGTTGGCAAGGGGCCAAGTATTTTGATCACATCTGTGATCCCATGTAGACCCTTACCAATATAAAGTCCAACACATAATCGCTGTAGCACATAAAACAGAAGAAAATAAACTTATACCATTCGGGTCTCATTTATGTGTATGAAATGTGTAGACGCTGCGTAAAATTCTCACTAGCGGCTCTGTTATACTGTACTTTACTTTGAGCTAAATGCTAA
This sequence comes from Anoplopoma fimbria, assembly GCF_027596085.1. Taxonomy (NCBI): domain Eukaryota; kingdom Metazoa; phylum Chordata; class Actinopteri; order Perciformes; family Anoplopomatidae; genus Anoplopoma; species Anoplopoma fimbria. Next base: position 20,383,241 of record NC_072460.1, read on the forward strand.
CCAGTGGCATGCTAACCTGCTAACAGTAACCTGCTTATGTTTGGGAGGTATAATATTCACCATCTTAGTTTAGTAATTAGCAAAATAACATGTGCTAATTAGCAGTAAACCTAAAATACAACAGAGGCTGATGGGAATGTCATTAGTTTTGAAACTAGTATTGACATGTTTTTAATTTGGACCTGATAATGGCATTCCATGAAAAGTTAAGGGGTCAACAAAGTAAATGCAATTTATTCAGAGGTGGACATGAATGTCTGCACCAAGTTTTAGGGCAATCCATTTCTCATCGTTTTGCTAATGGCAATCCCCAGGTGATCACTAAATTCAATGGGCTTCATCCTCTAGAGACCATGAATGTTTGTACAAAACTGAATGGCAATCAATCCAATAGTTGATAATATAAATCAAGTAGTTGGAGCAATACCTTTGAGGTCTCAACATCAAACCAAATTGCATCAATACATCAGGGTTGTTATTTTGTCCACTGGGTATCAGTGCGTACTGGAGTTACTTTTTTGTGTACACATACCTCATACTGTACCTACTCACACCCATCTCTGCTTCATCTCCCAGGCCCTCTCACTCATCCAGTCCTTAGTTTTGCTCGCAGCTGAGCGCTCCGGCCCGAGCACCAAACAGAGCCTTGCCAGTTTGGGACGGTTTCTCTCTAGGTAGTTCTGGGTGTCCCTCTGCAGCTGGTCCAGGGCCTTCGGCCGGCTCTCATCCAGGGACACCAGAGCGCTCAACATGGGGTTGAAGCGGAAATACACGTCTGGAGCCAGCAGTTCGTCCAAAAGGGTGTGGACCCCTTCAGTGTCAGTAGCACTGCTGATCAGGTTGCTGATTTTGGCCCGCAGGCTGGTGGAGGTGGCAGGTCCCCTCTTAGCATTGTCATAGCGACCAGTGCCAAGGGACAGCACACACTGGAAGGGCTGGTTGGGCCACAATAGACGGCTCTCATGGACAGCCAAGGCACAGGGATTGTTCAAGATAAGTCCTCCATCCTATGAAGACATATAGAAATCAATTTTAAAATGTACAGGACAAGTATTTTGTTCCTTTCTAACCTATACTCCATACAAAGCGAAAACACAGAGCCCTTTCAACATCCTGATTGAAGCTGGTGAAAGTTTGAAATAGATAATGGAACTCAACAGCTTTAGCAAAAACTGCAGATCTGTAATACTATAAGAAATTGATTTGGGGGTGGGGAGGGGGGCAGAAATATGTTTTAATGCCGAACAGGGAAAGGTCTTTTGTCATTTAAGTTGCATTAAAAAAGTGGCCTCTGTGTGCAACACAGGTCATAAAAATCTGTTTGGCCATATGCAGAGGACAACAATCCTGGCATCATTTTAGTAATTAGTGGCTATTTTAAAATAAGTATACCAATTAAAACATAATTGGGTTATTATTGGTAAACTTGTTTTTTATCTCTTACTCAAGAGGAAGGACTAAAGAAAAATGTATTGGTGCTAGAGAGGGCCTTGTTTTTTATGAAGTGACACAGAAGAACTCATTTACCAAATTTCCTATCCTTCTTTAGCAGCATCATTTTGAGTCTGTCAATGAAAACCGGAACTGAAAATGCAGAAACAATAGCAGTTTCCTACCTGGTGAATGTCACTTTGTAAGGGGAACTCCTGGAAGTACCCTGGGGCGGCTGATGATGCTCTCACTGCCTCCCACATCTGGCAAAGCGAGCCTCCTGCGTAGCGGCTGAGAGAGCCTGGTTTGTGGTTGTAGTTGCGGAAGACGAAGGCCTTTGGACTGGTACCCCAGTTTACCACAGTGCTGACTGCTGAGACCTGAGCAGACACCAACAATACCCTCTGTGAGATGTTTACAAAACCATGTGCAAACTACAATTTAAATGCTGAAAATAAGAGAATGTTGCTAATTATAATCTGTTACACAGTAGCGTGCTCTTTTTTAGAAGCTGTAACCTCATCAAAACTACATTATTTTATCATAGCTGTGAGCTTGATGGTGATTTGACCCACAAATCAGGGAATCAACCACCATGGCATTGCAGTATTCTTACCTTGGGACTCAACTCATCTCCAGCTGTTTTGATAAGTACTCTATTTCCCAGCTTTTCTCTTAACAGGATGAAAATAGAAAATTCCATCAGATCAGATTGTGTTGCTGTTTAATTTACATGTTGATGATATACCACATACAATGGAGTACATTTATATTGTTAGAATCCATTCTGTGAATACCGTAGTATTGTCTCCCAGGTCTCAGTGTTATAGTAAGAGTGACTCCAGCCCATCTTCACAGTGCCAACCAGCGGGTTCTGTCGAAACACTTCCGAGCCAAAGCGACGATACATGTCAGCACACTCCTCTAGAGAAAAATGGGCAAGACCCAGCATGAAGGCTAGAACGGCACCTTTAATAAACACATGCAGAGAAAGAAAGATAGAGTCAGACTCGGAAGCATCGACAGGTTGTTAGGCAACAATTATATTGTTAATATTAGCTAAGTAACTCGGTTCTGTTGTTTGTCACCTGTGCTCACTCCACAGATGTAGTCAAACAGCTGATGGATCTTCCTGCCTGTTTGAGCTTCCAGTAGCTTTAATACCTGCAAAGGCACCACACCTCTGGAAAAGGCAATGATAAAATATTGATATATTAAATGAAGAATAAACATATTAAGATGAGTTGATTCGAAGTCTAGATATCATTTTCTCTATCTTCTGACATTTTATAGACAAAACAACGAATAGATTGTTGGGATTTTTTTTTTAGATAAATGGATAAATTAATCAATAAATATTCATGCACACTGAATTTGCAAAGGGCAATCATTCATCAATAATACATTTTCTCACAGTTACCTTGTGCCGCCACCGTCAATTGAGAGCACCCTTATGCCACAACCTTTGACTGGATCCACATAGCCGATTAGAGCCAAGCTTTCTCTTAGGGCGTTCTGAAGTAGCTGGTTATCTCTGTAGGTCCGTCGCTTTCTCAACAATGTGACTGCAGTTCTCTCCTGGAAACAGAAGCTTCTTTGAGAATCCACTGAGGTCGAATCAATTTGTTAAACAGTTGTAAATGTTATTGTTTCACTTCCAACAGACCTGCCACATTACAGCTTTGCATGATGGGTAACAGATTAGGTGTTCATTTAGTGCCTCCGTGCAGGCAGTCAGAGCTTCTGAAGACGAAGCCTGTGACAGAGTGCCAATCAACCCCCGTGTCATTTCCTCTGCCTGCCTCCGACTCAATACCAGCTGAAAACACACAACCATATATTACTAACTAATATGTGCATAAAACTGTGCATGCATGTGGTCTAGCTTCTGTAACATTTTGAATAGCAACATTGTACAAGCCTAAAGAATGAGATGGGGCATAATGGGACAGCTCATGTTCTTGATCACTGAACATGTAACCTCAACTCACCTTTTTATTCAGCCTAGTCTCTGTTGAAGTCATGGCAGGCTTACTAGTCTGATTCAAGGGGCCCAGTTTCAGATAAGCACCGAGCAAGTCAGGGATAGCACTTGTGGGGTTGAAAAGGCAGTCCATAAAGGACACAGTCTTTAGTCTCTCAGAGGTAGCAGATCCAGGGCCCATCTTTGTTAAGAGATGTCCATCAGTGTCCTCATCCAATCCACTTTGACCCTTGAAATACTTATTGATGTGGCCAGCCGTTTGGAAATAGTTCTCTCCGAAGTTAGTGGTATCACAGCTGCTGTGGAAAAGGCTTCCTGTTTCATGGATGATAGGTCCGTTTTGCTTAGGTTGTGACATGACACCATGGGTTTGTGAGGTAGATTGTGCTGAAAAGTGTTTTTTGTAAGTGTTGCTCGTTTCTACAGGAAGCTGTTCTCTCCTATTCTGATCTTGATCAATTTCTTTGGTAACTTTGGCACCAAAGTATTTATTGATGTGTCTTCGAAAATGGAGGTAGCCCTCCTCCCAGTTGCTGGAGATATTGTTAGTTTCCAGTTTTGGCTGATCGGCACCTGATTTGACTTGAGACATTTCCGTTTCTGTAGAATTCATGATGTAAGTGTTTTGCATTTGTCTCCTCTTAAGCCTTCTGTTTTTCTCTCTTGTGGGTGACATAGTTTCCAAATTCTCCTGTATTTGAACTTTTGCAGGACCGCGAGAGAAGACTGAGTTAATGTGACCAGCGACGTAACTGTAGCTCTCTCCAAATGTTGTTGCCAAAGAGCTAATGTGAAATAGTTGCAGTCCAAAGTTGCCTTGTGTTGAAGCACTTATTCCTGAGCTGTTCTGTTTGTCTTTGCTTTTTAAGGTCTGCTTTGTGTCTTTGCCTGATATGTTTGGCTCTCTGGCTGCTGTATGACTTTGACTACGCCTCTGTGACCTTCCGAGACATTCTGGAGTTATGACAACAAGGCCGGCATTTTCAGCTAGAGAAACATCCTTTCTCTTAAAATAAATGTTAATGTGTCTGGACATTCTTTTAAATGATTGACCAAGACGTCCTCCCAGTGAACTGAAAAGGAAACCATTCTGAGCCTCCTCAATGATCCCAATTGGAGCGTCAGGTTTGAATGCTTTCCTATTGGTGGACGAGTAAAAACGCACCACCTGGTGATGGGTCAGTTCTTTGGTATAATCTCGGAGGAAGTGGTTAGAAGTAGAGCCTGCAGCACTGTGGTTTAAGTTGTTAAATATACCTTTTCTTGTAGATCTGGACAGATGAGTAGGTGATAGCAGGTAATATCTGTGGAGGTCCAGGCCTAGTGTTGCTTCAGTCAGCCGAGGGTACTTTCTGAGAAGGCTAATTAGGTACCTAATTTTGCAGTATGATCTCAATGTCTTGTTCACCGAACTTGAACACAAGTTGATGCTGAGGTAGCGACCCATGTTTGACCCGGAGTGGTGATCAGCAATCAAAGTTCAAATGTCACTCTTGAGCTTGCCTTGATTTAGGCCGTAGCAGCATTTTCAATAGGAATCTAGGGAAACAAAAGCAGTTCTGTGAGACTGTATTAGCACAGGGATTCTAAATGCTAACATCAGCATGCTAACAAGGTCAGAAGGACTGTGTAGTTTGTTGATGTTTATCAGTATAATAAATACCATGTTCAGAAGCTTAGTTTAGTGTGTAAGCATGTTAACATTCACTAATAATGTAAAAGAAAGTTAAGTTAAGGCTGATGGGAATGTTTTTTTTGGAGGTGTTTTGTCATAAAAGAAAGTATTGGACAATCTTAAATTTTGATTTGGTGCCAGATGAAAAATCAGAGTATCAAAGTTATTACAAGTCATGTTCAGGAAACATGAAAGCCTGTACCACATTTCATGGCAATCCATCCAGTAGTTGTAGATACATTTCAATTTAAAAAAAAGAATGCCATCCTGCTGGTGGCGCTAAGAGAAAAGTCAAGGGATCAACAAAGTCATTAGGATTCATCCTCTACAGAAAACTCTATGAAAATTAAATTAACTTCAATCCAATAATTTATCCAAAACATACAATATTAACAAATGAGTTACCTTGGAAAAGAAAAAGCACAAACTTCAGATGAAACAAGTGTCCAAGCCTCAATCAATATATATCCTGTTCAGAGAGGCACATTGTGAGCATTCATGGTGAGCTGATTGTGCACAAACATTATGATCCACAATAACCCTTGCACTTCCACCTTTTCAAGAAACCTCAGAGCAAATATTTCTGTCTACATGACCTGTAAATAACTCTTAATGCCGTCAACAGATCTGCTGTTTCTGCAACGCTAGATAGAAATTTGAGAACCCAGACAGCTTTACGAGCATTCTTCTACTATTCTACTATACTATGTAAAATAAAATGTATTCATGAACACTCTCTGTCGTGCCTTCACAAAGAGAAAGGCAAACAGCTTGACTTTGCAATAGCACAACATCTACAATGGTTGTTTCCGTCTTAAGAGGGGGAAGGTCATGAACCAAAGTAGCTTATAGCTACTGTAACCTTGACAGGAAATGTCAGATAGAAACATTCACTAAGGATTTACCTCATTCACAACACATAGTTCTTCTGTCTTCACAGGTCCTCTTCAACCAAGTCTCTGTGTTTTTGAAATCCAGTACACCACTTTTTACAAACTGTCAGAAGCACTATTTCTTCAGTGTTTTGATATTTAAATCAACCCTTTTCTCATGCAGTACTTAACTGTTATTGGTTGAGCTGGGCTGAGGGGCGGACAAGCATAAACCAATGCTCTGTAAGACCACACAGGCTTTAAGTCATGTGTTGACAGGGCTTACTGCCTGACTGGAAGCTAAAAATAGAGAGGGGGTGACAATTCAAGGGTCTCCTTGAGCTGAAGTTAGCTGCTTCTTATGCCACAGCATAACACAAACACACCTTCCCTTAGAAAACAAACAGGCTTCTTAGAAACTGTGCACAGGTCCCAACATGTGATACAAAACAAGTACACCTAATTAAATCTGTCATGCTTAATAAATAGAATTAATTGCAGTTATGTTTAAGATTACAGCCTAAAAAGTACAGTGAAACTATTTTGCTACATATACTGTAGGGTGTTTTATTCTCTAAGCTTTTTGACGTATCCAAGAAATAATTATCCAGTAATTGTCCAGCTGTAATCTAAGGCATTACCTGAAACACAGGTAATCACACAGAAATTACTTACAAAGGGTCATTCAAATGGCAAATATTATGCCAGTTTGGTCAGTTCTTTTGTTTTTTATTTTAGTTTCCTTGTATGTGAGAAACGCTTTAATTATTCTACCCATCATTTCTGCTTTTAGCTGTTAAAATGCATCTTCAAATGAACAGCCCAATCATAATATGGCAAATAATCATGACTGCCATACAACACAAATCATGAGGAACATTTAACTCAAAGATGATTATTTTAGACTTACAATGACATCTAGTGGCAGCTTCCTGTCAGTTTGCTTCTCTATCTGCTTTTGAATGAACCTAAATCTGCGATTTTCACAACACAAACAACTTTTTTCGACTATGACTTTTTTATGACTTTTTTCAACATGCTATACTATGACTTTTTTATGACTTTTTTCAGTACTATTACTTTTATTATTACTTTTTCAGCATAATATTAATAATAAATAAATAGTATACTATGTCTTTTTTGACATACTCAACATACTATGACTTTTATTATTACTTTTTCAGGCATAATATTAATAATTTTTAAATATTGTTTGACATGTCTTTTTTGACATATACTATGACTTTTTATGACTTTTTTCGACATGATATACAATAACCTTTTTCAGCAAACACTATGACTTTTTTTGTTTCGAAACACTATTTATGACTTTTTAATGCGTTTTTTCAACATACTGTACTATTACTTTTATTATTACTTTTTCAGGCATAATATTAATTATAAATAAATAGTCTTTTTTCGACATGCTATACTATGACTTTTTTAAACATACCATACTATATCACTTTTACAAAGCTCTATACCAGTACTTTTTAATATATTTTTTTGGTATACTATACTTTGAGTTTTTTTGACATACTTTATACTATGACTTTTTTCGCAAACCGTATTATGACTTTTTAATTACTTTTTTCGACACACAATATTTTGACTTTTTTATGACTTTTTTCGACATGCTATACTATAATTTTTTTTTACTTTTTTCCACATACTATACTATGATTTATTTTTATACATTTTTTCGACATACTATACAATGCCTTTTTTATGCCTTTTTTCGACATGCTATGCTATGGCTTTTTTATGACTTTTTTCGACATGATATACTATGACTTTTTTAAATCACTTTTTTCGACATACTTTAATATTACTTACTGGTGACTTTTTAAAGTATGTTGATAAAAATTCATAGTATACATGGCAAAAAAATCCATAAAAGAGTCATGCTATAGTTTGTTTGAAAAAAAATCATATTAAAGACATAATAAAGTATGTTAAAAAATCATTAAAAAAACTTAGTGTAATATGACAAAACAAATCCATAAAAAAGTCATAGTAAAAATGGCGAAAAAAACCTTCATAGTATGTAAAAAAAAACCCATAAAAGGTCATACAAAAGAATGCCAAAAGAAGATCATAAAAAAGTTCTCCTCAAGTACTTTTTTTTAACATATTATTTTATGACTTTTTATGCCTTTTTTCTCTCGACACACAAGACTTTTTAATGACTGTTTTAGGCATACTATTTTTATCACTTTTTTCAACATACTATAGTATGACATTCATATGAATTTTATAGACGTACTTTACTATGACATATTTTTTTTGATGCCCCTTTCAACATACAGTACCAGTCAAAAGTTTGGACACACCTTCCCATTCAATGGTTTTTCTTTCTTTATTTTTTTTTCTTTAATATTGAAGACATCCAAACTATGAAGGAACACATATGGAATTATGTGGTAAACAAACAAATGCTCAACAAACCAGAATATGTTTTATATTTTAGATTCTTCAAAGTAGTTGAATGAGAAGGTGTGTCCAAACTTTAGACTGGTACTGTACTATACTATGCTTTTATTTTTCACTTTTATAGTAATACAAAAGCACATTGTCACTCTTAACGGAAAGCTTGCACTTTCAGGGTGAGATGATTAAGTGGCGGAAGCTCTTGAACCAAAGTGACATATAGCTACTCCAACCATGACAGGAAATGTCAGATAAAAACATATATTGAAGATTTACGCAAAACACAACGGCTACAGTAGTTCTTCTGTCTTTCAGTGCTTTGATATTTAAATCAACCCTTCTCCTATGCAATACTTAACTGTTATTGGTTGAGCTGGGCTGAGGGGCGGACAAGCATAAACCAATGCTCTGTAAGAACAAGAAAGGCATGTAATGACAATGCTTACTGCCAGACTGGAAGCTAAATTTAGAGAGGGGGTGACAACTGTGTCTCAGTGAGCCCAAGTTAGATGCTTACGTCAAAGCACATCACAACAGAAACACACCTTCCACCAAAACAAACAGGCTTCTTAGAAACTGTGCACAGGTCACAACATGTGATACAAAACAATTAGGTCTAATTAGAACTGTTGTGCTTAATAGATATAATAAATGCAGTAATGCTTCAGATTACAGCCTACAAATTACAGTGTAACTATTATTAATTTGTTTACCAGTATAGACTAAGTAATACAATGTAAAAACAGGTCCTTTCACAACAGCTACATCATGAAAAAAGCATTTGGTAATAACCTTTAATTGAATCTGTGACTAACACTGTACAGTTAAAAGGTTGTGAACAAAGTCACAACGGAACATTAATAGTATTATCAGAGTAATAAATAATGAGAATAATTGATTACAGGACTCCAGAAAGAAACTCCAGAAGACGGTGTTATTTAATATATTGTTTTTTTATATGATTTTACATAAAATATCCATTTTTGATATCCTTGCCATTTCCAGTAGACTGGAAGACCTCAACATCTGTATTACTGTCAATTTATTTTTTGGTAACTTTTAGTTAGTCTTCACTTTAACTTAAGTATGTTTAATCAAACTTACGGTCCCACAAGTAAAGAAATTCTGCATCAAATGATTGCTTCGAAATATACACATTTAATAAGGCTACTAATATTTCCCTTCAGTTAAGAACAACCTTTAAACCTTTCCAAAGAGGTTCATAATAAATCGAGTGTTAACAGGACAAACCATGTGGTCTTTTTCCAGTTCTTCTTCATGTTTAATTAACTTAAACATATTACACAATTCAACATAATTTATTTTTTCTGTGTTTACAAATCAATTTGTTTTCTTTTCACAGCGTCCTTTGGTGCATTCTTCCCCACGCCCGGTCCACTTTAAGCGATTCCTGGCAAAGACAGCATAGGACTTGTCCATGAAGGGTCTCACAGGGGACCACATCATGAGGGAACCCAGCCAGCCAAGGCCAACTGCACTGTACATGACTGCAAAAGCTGGTATCCCACGATGAACCTGCCAATAAACCTGACGTTAGACGGACAGCATAAGACACATAGGCTACTTGGCAAAAAACTTCCAAAATGTCAACCTGACACACATAATATTATAGTCCTAATAAAGCCGGAGGAATGTTAGTTAACCTTGTCTTTCTCATCGATCACATGCATTTCCTCCATGGCCATCTCGTAGCTGACATCCTTGTGTTTCTCTCCATCGTAGCCTGGCAGGGAAATATCAACAAAATCGACTTTCCCAGGCCGGTTTCTCTGCAGAAACTGGAGGAACTTGATCTCCGTCACACATATGGGACAAAGTCCATCATACAGCACCTGAAACAGAGCAGGAAATGGACTCTTTAGTAACTTGCAACGTGAATGTGCGATACTGAGTGTTTGAAGCAGGTTTGTTTTCTCATAACTATTTTTCTAGACTACCAATGCTCTGTGGGGGACAATAAATAATACTGTGTTGATAAAGACCTTATATTAGAGATTAACCATATCTTATTTTATCTTGTATTACACTAATCAAACGCATTTTTATGAATTAAAAAAAAAAATCTAGAAAAATGTATGACTAAAAAATGTGAGTAAATGAAAAGTACACCCCATTATATTAATAAGGAGTTGCCTGCAACAGTATGATTGATTCATTAGTAACAATACTAGAAAGACAACTGCAAATAATGACCATATCCACCAGGAAAACTTGGATTACAAATGTTAAGGATAACAATAAGTTGGTTGCACAACCAACTCTGCTCCCAGCAGACCACATGACCACATGACAATAATAACATGACAATAAAAACCTGTGCAATACATTACACATTACACTGTGCAATAATAGTTAAAAAAGTTAAAAATAGTTAAAATAGTTGTTGTTTTTTTCTCTGTCTGTAAATATAATATTTCAGTTATTGTTGTTTTTTCTACTGTTTTTTTTTTTATTGCTTATTTATAATACTTGTTTTATTTATAATACTTGTTTTACTATTTTTTTATTTTTAGCTTGTCTTCTCTAAAGGATTATCTTATCTTATCTTATCTAATAAAAACCAACGTCAAGTTAAAATTATAACTCATTCTGTCAAAAAAATCTGACATGAAAACATAAATTAAGTGGAAATTCACTCAGATGATAATTTAAAGCATAATTTGGATTCAGTCTCTTAAATTGCATATCCCAAGCATTATTGCCATATTGAATACCTTCACATACTTTCCGCCTAAGGTCTGTCACCTGACATTTAAAGCCAGGTTGAGGGTCTCTGACGACCCCTGACGTAGCCCGCATGATATTTCCAGTCTCAACTTCTGCAGCCGAGCTGAAGTTACCGTTACACTGTCACGGGACGGTCCACGCACTGCCCGGTCACCACGCACACCGCCGCCGGTCAAGATCTGAGATTTCAAGGTGACACGCTTCAGACACTGAGGTGAAGTTTGTTTTAAAAAAAAGTTCAGTTAAATGGCTAAACGTGTTGTTTGTCCTCTGGCCTGCACTGTTGGCCATTACTCGACCTCGGTCCAGCTCCGAGGTAGCTGCTAACTTTTCTGAAAATGAGAAACTTATGACAAAATACAAGTAAGACTGAACTTGACTGAACTTAAGCAGACAGACGTACCACTCCGTCGGCATTTTGCTGTAACAAAAATGCCAATACTCATACTTAGAATCCATATGTTCTACTATCATAAGGGCAGAGTGGTGGTCTTTCTTTAGCAAGCATCTTTGATGAACACCAACTTGGCAGGGCACGTTTACTATTCGGTTTACTGTTACATGTTTGACTAACTTATGTTAATTTGCTCTGCCACAGTGCTGATTATTAACTCAATACCATGCCTACAAGCAAACAATCATGTTGCGGGTTACAGAGGAAATATACCCCAAAAAGCGCATTTAGACACACACTTTCTTGACTGCAAGAAAGTGCAGATCATTGGAAAGAGGAAATACAAAACCCCATAATAGAAACATGTCTGGCTGAAGCCATTGTAAACAGATCGGTGTAGGGTGCACTTTGATATCTTGCACATTAATAATTCACCCGCCACGGTAACATTAAAATGAACTATGAAGACGTGTGTTTGTAATAGTGGGCTCCATCACACAGCATGTGGGAGCGTCCCGTGTGTGTGGACACAGATGCGTTTACCTTGACCCCTGCAGACTGAGAGCTGCAGGTCCGGTGTTGATGATGTGTGCAGCGGGCTGGCGTCGCTCTAATAGCCGCTGTGGAGCTGGACGTCGACGTTAAACAGCTGGGCAATCTGGTCAAACCCGGAACCAAGCGTGCTCTCATTTGGGATAACATCTCTGCAGATCAAAGAGTCAACTAACCAGCTGCACAGATGTTCACTGCAGCAAGCACAAGCTACTGTACAGCCAACAATGCATGTGTTACACAAGCTGTTGAGTAACACACACACACACACACACACACACACACACACACACACACACACAGAGGTCACTGTAGTTCAAAGCAAACGCTCGAAACGTTTAAAAGTATCTCTTGCGTCGTCGACTATTTCCTTAAAGAAAGTTACATTCATTAAAAAAAAACCAAAAAACCTGATACAATGTATTTGTAGCAGCAGCTGACTGGGAGCGCGTCACCAAAGGGGGCGTGGTCGTCGAGTAGCTCCAGCGTAGTGATATTCTTCAGTGAGGTACCACTCTGCTGGTTTTTTAAAAACCCATTTCTCATAGGGGAAATCTTTTATTGGTTTTTGGAAATAGATGAGATAGATCTGTAAGTTGAATGGTTTAGTGTTATTTGAGCATCTACTCATTTAATAAATGTGTACAGTACCAGTCAAAAGTTTGGACACCTTCTCATTCAATGGTTTTTCTTTATTTTAATTTTTTTCTACACTGTAGATTAATATTGAAGACATCCAAACTATGAAGGAACACATATGGAGTTATGTGGTAAACAAACAAACCAGAATATGTTTTATATTTTAGATTCTTCAAAGAAGTTGAATGAGAAGGTGTGTCCAAACTTTTGACTGGTACTGTATGTGTTGTATTAGTGCTTTTCATAATTATTTCTGTATAGCTGAAACAATTGGGGTTTTCTGGTTATATTCTCAGCTAAACATAGGTATCAACTGTAATGTCTAATTCAATTTGAACACCTCATCATTTTAATTAAGATTAAAGACAGCCTCTTTTGTTAGTATTCAACAACCACAAGTCCCACAAGGGGTTTGATGGAATGTCTGTGGCTGAGATGCAAGGCACTTGCATGGTTTTTGTTGAGTGCTATCAAAATAAATGTTGTGTCCAGGAGGGTTTGTTGCTTTTTTGTACATGGTCCCTTGTGTTTGGCATGCAAGCAGATGTGATGAGATCAAAGGCCTTAGAGCAGCTTCTTCCTGTTGAGAGGCAGCCACAGCCTCTTATAACAACAGGGTTTATAGCTTGACCATTACTGTTTCAAGGATTGTGCAGAGGTGAGCTCTTAGGATATATAGAATGTGTGTTTTAAGGTCCGCAGCATGTAAACATTACCACAGCTTTGAAAATGAGCAGTTGTTTTAACTCTGCTTACTTCTTTTTACTGTTCTTACTATCAAGCCGTTGGATCAAAGATGCCCCCTGCAGCAGCAACCAAACTGGGCCACACACCGCCAGATGGAGGCTGGGGCTGGGCTGTTGTCTTTGGCGCTTTCATCTCCATAGGATTCTCCTATGCCTTTCCAAAGTCCCTCACCATCTACTTTAAGGAGATTCAGGAATATTTTTCGGTCTCCTACAGCGAGATTGCCTGGCTGTCCTCAGTCATGCTCGCTTCTATGTATGCAGGAGGTCAGTGGCAATCATACCTTTTATAAATTTCACAAAGGCATTTTAAAATTATGTTTTTTTCTTGTTTACCATCAACATTTTGGATGAGCACAGTTATTCTTTCATACATTTGTTGTCCTTTATTTAACCAAAAAAAAGTGCTATTAACCTTCAGTGAAAGAAAGTTCCAAGAAAATAAGAATTTTCTCTTCTCTGTACAGGACCTGTGAGCAGCATACTAGTCAACCGCTATGGCAGCAGACCTGTGGTCATGGTCGGTGGGCTCATGGTTAGCGCTGGCATGGTGCTTGCTTCTTTTGGCAGGACTATCATGCATCTGTATTTTTGCGTTGGAGTTATTGGTGGTAAATTATATTTTTGTTTTTTCAATGCTTATCATATTAAAGGAGTAAGAGTTCATTTATATTTTGAGGAATTTAACTACAAAGTTTGCTGCTGTGCTTAGTTATGTTTGCTTTATTTTGCTTATGACCAGCTGAGGATGCAGGAGTTTTTGATCATCAGAGTTAGTCCACTAGTGACGTTTGTGCCTCTGTGGAGGGTTAACTTCCGCCTTCTGTGCAATTTGTAAATATTTTGCTTTTAGAACAATACGCAGACCTGTGTTGGAGACCTTATTTTTTTTTTTCTAAATGTCTTACTGATCAGATTATTTAGAAAATCCCCACATGCTTGCATGCACGCCAGAACACATGATCATACTAATACCACAGAGTAAACAAAGACTTTAAACTTAAATCTCGTCTAGACGCTCCACCTACTGTGGCACAGAAAAGAACAGTACATGGGTAGAGTGCCTGATTTTAGATGTATTTGACCCCTGTGGACATTCAATTTAACATGTCAAAAAGATTAAAATAAAAATTCATTACTGATTAGTCTGCAGATTACTTTTTTGATTTGTTGATTCATCAATTAATTGTTTTGTATTTTTTCATTTTTATTTTAAATCATTTTTAAATGTTATCATTTTTATGGTGAAGTTTTCCAAGATTGTATTTAAAAACAAAATTTGAATAAATCCCTGGACAACATATTTCAACACTGATGTTATGTGTCCACATGCCTCAATGTGTCTCTATCTGTCTTTAAATTACTTTTTTTTTTTTAATGAGACATCAGCATTACAAGTTATAGTCATATAAACACATATTGTATTATTTATGGTAAATTACTGAAGCATTTTATTGTTTCAACAGGTTTTGGACTCGCCTTCAACCTACAGCCGGCCCTTACTATCATAGGTACCTACTTCCAGGTGAAAAGGCCTTTGGCGAACGGGCTCGCCATGACAGGAAGTCCAGTTATTCTATTCACTCTGGCTCCTCTCAACCAGTTTCTGTTTGATTCTTTTGGCTGGAGAGGGAGCTTCCTCATCCTGGGATCCATTGTTTTGAACTGCTGTGTGGCTGGCGCTTTGATGAGACCAGTCAATAAAAATATCCAACCAAAACCAAAGACTGACCCACCAGAGCGTAATGGGGCAGCCGCTGAGGAAGCGGCTACTTCAGACACCAGTGAGCAGTCTGCTGACCTCCTGACTGGAGAAAAACAAGAGGAGAGCAAGAGTCAGGGCTGTGTGCAGAAATTCATAGATCTCTCACTTTTCAAACACCGGGGCTTCCTCATTTATCTCGTCGGTAATGTGGTCATGTTTTTTGGGTTTTTCGCGCCAGTTGTCTTTATGGCTCCGTATGCAAAACATCAAGGGGTTGATGAATATTCAGCAGCTTTCTTGCTTTCCATTTTTGCTCTGGTGGACATGTTTGTCAGACCAGCAACTGGCTTCATTGGCAACACCAAGTGGATACGGCCACGGATCCAATACTTTTTCAGTTTTGCAGTTGCATTCAATGGTGTGTGCCACATTTTATGCCCACTGTTACCTGGATATGCGGGTCTGGTTGGGTACGCTGTCATCTTTGGTGTGGCGTTTGGGATGGTTTGTGCACTGCTTTTTGAAGTTCTGATGGACCTTGTTGGAGCTCATCGCTTCTCAAGTGCAGTTGGGCTTGTCACCATTGTCGAGTGTGGACCAGTGCTTCTTGGACCTCCAATGTCAGGTTTGTGTACTTATGAGACAAAGATGTATTTTTTCTGATTCTAAGTGCATATACAAAATGTGAGAATTTATTAAATTGTGACCAAGGAATTTTGCATCTTCTCTTTCAGGAGCTCTGGTTGATATTTTCGGGGACTACAAATACATGTACTATGCGTGCGGAGTGATGATGCTGGTGCCTGGCATATATTTCTTCATCATGCATTACTTCAACTACAAGAAACTGGACGAGGAGCAGCGGCAGAGCGTGGCTGTGGAGATGAGGACTTGTGAAGAGGCAGTACAACTTAAAATGAGCCAGGACGGTAACATAGCACATGAAACAGATGGATGAACGCGCTGAGTATGATTTTATTTGAATGGATGTGGACAGATGACACTGCACAGGCTTTGATTAAATTAAATTAAATTAAATTAAATTTGTTTGTATAGCCCAAAATTCCAAATTCGCCTCAGAGGGCTTTACAATCCATGCAGCCTACAACATCTTCTGTCCTAGGACCCTCGCATTGGAACAGGAAACCCCCTCCCAACTAAAAAAACTTAAACGAGTAAAAACAAAACCTGAGGGGGAGTAACAGAAGAGGGGCCCTCTCCAATGACGCCAGAAGTGCAGTAGATGTCGTGTAAAGAATAAACTATATAACATAATTACAACACAGTCAATGCATATGATAAAAATGATTCATATAATGAGTGTAGTAAGCAGAATAATAATGGAAAAACAATGACTAATAATAATAATACAGTAGGCCATTGATAACTAGATATATATTTTGTATATTTTTGAATTTGGATGACTCCTTGGACCTGTTCATCATTAGGTATATTAATGCTTATTTTATTCTATTAATAAATTGCAAATTTCCCCGCTGAGGGACTAATAAAGGATTATCTTATTTTATCTTATCTTAAATCATGTGTCAACTGTAACTATAATGGCTTTCTTTCATAAATCATCCAGAAATGCTGCAGTTTCTAATGCATTTATCATAATGATTCCATCATTTAATATGGGCCCTCTTTGTTTTTGTAGTGGCTGTATAAAAAGTAATTTACCTGATTAAATAAAATAACTAGTAAAATCCCAAAGACACAGAGCCATTCTACTCCTGTGTACTGCCATCTTCTTACCACTAGATGGCACTGGACTCTACCATGCGAGACCTCAAGGTGCAACACATCTCTTCTAATAAACTGCAATTAAACTACAGGCATCTTTGTTGGTGGTTCTTTACAGCATTGCTTTACAAAGTCTGGGTTGTGACCCTCCGAAGGGCTGGCAGATATTATGAATGCGTTGCCAAGGGCGAAACAATTAAAACATGAGAAAATTAAAGGTCGGTCCACGTAATACATCTTACAGTACCTCTCCTGATATCCCCCTCCTGCTGCCAAAAGTTTAACTCCCACTCTTAAAGAAAAATTCTTTATTCACTCTTCAAGTTTTAGTCTACAGTAAAACACATTTTCTTATTTTTACTTTCTTATTACAGCCTCTTCATGCCACATATTGAGCACCAGCAGTACATAGATACACAGTGGAACTATTCAGGAAAAGAACAATGACATTATTAGAGATGTATGCTTAAATGATCCATTCTCATCATGTCCCTGCAAGGTTCATATTGACTTCTTTTTTCAGATGGATGAAAATTGCTAAAGCGAGGGAATCAATACATTTATTTATAACCTGAGATAACATTATCTGAAAATAGGATAAACAGTGTGAGTCCATGTCTTATGTGTGGCTAGTCTTCCCTTTAAATGCTGATTTAATTTCAATCAACCAAAATGTGTTTGACTACTGTACTACTGTTTACCCAGTGTGGTTGTTTTGATCCAGTGTTAGATACAAAAAGCTTAAGTTCTGCCACAAAACAGTCACAAATGTATTTTTAGTTGTGCTCTATTACAAGTAAGAGTTCTGCATTAAACATCGTAGTGTAGTAAAAGTACATACGTATCAGCATTAATTGCATTGCAGCGCATTACAGACAAATGGAATTAATGATTTCTTTCATTATATATTTATCTGCTGGTCATTTTCTTGACCAGTCAATTTATTGTGTGGTTTGTAAAATATTAGACAATTGTGCCAAATGCCAATCACAATTACCCAGGGCACAAAGTGACATTTTGAAATATCTTCTTGTGGCTGACAAACAGTCCAGACTTCAAAATATTTAAGTTTACTGTAATTTTATACACAGAAAGGCAGCAAACTGCCTCATTTAGGAAGCTGAAATCATGAAATATTTGGCATTTTGCATGAAAATGTATTTCAATAATTCGTCAATTATCAAAAGTTTACTGTTTTGTTAACTGATTTATCAATGAATCACAAAATCGGTTATTTTAATTTGTTGTTGAGAAGTTTAACTTTATGACAATGTACCATACTTTAAATGTTCTTCATTTGTTTTGAATGTAAAATTTTAACTTATACAGCCAATAGTAATTATAGCTGTCAGATAGATGTAGTGGAGTAAAAAGTACATTATGTCCCTCTGAAATGTAATGGTGTACAATTATTATAAAATGAGAATACTTAAGAACAGATATTCCTGATTTGGACTTAAGTACAGAACTTGAATAGATGTACATAGTTCATTTCCACCACTGTGCATATTATATACAAAACTGCAAAGAATATAGTACATAGTTTAACAACGAGAAACAAAAAGTGACATATAAGGTTAGAAAGAGCTTTAAAGTAAATACAGTTCCAAACAATATTTTAGTAAAGTGGAGCATGATAACCTTATTTAAATCTGTCTTTTAAAAAATACAGGTATAAACTTAATTCCGCAAATGTGAAAAAATGGAAAGGATGGAAAAAAAATGATGAGTGGACACAAAGTGAGATCTCCAATTAGTGGCAGTTCCCATAAACTCTGTATCATTTCCTCACTGAACAGCTTGAGCATAATCACTGTGATGAACTGTGACTGATGTCAGTAAATCTGACTTTAATTGGGACCAAGACGATTAAATCCAGGCAGCTCTGCGACCAATCCCCGGGATGAAGGCTACCGCGCTGAGACATAATGTTTTAACTAGGCTGCTGGTTTGAGCAGTTGAACGCAAAGTTCTGTTTTAACCACACAGTTGGGATGTCTGTAAAGAGGGGAGTGATACTGTCATTTTAATCCAGCATGTTTGTTAATAATCTTTGCTAATCTTCTTTACCCACAGCAGCAGAACTAATCTGCCTTCACAATGTTTGCACTCGGAGGGGAAGGCAACGTCATGAGAATACCCAAGACTTAAGAGTTTATTCATCAGGCCTGTGGACGGAGCTATTAATGACACATCGCTGGTTTAAAATAAACATTGATAGCCAGTGCAGCTAACATGGACACACGGGGCATGTCGACAGAGGTGCAATTACCATGTCAGTCTATCCAAGGAGCTCTCAAGGACTCAATCACACCATCCAGAGACTAGAGACACCATGTCCTGCAGTGCGCCCTAACTGATGGACGCCCCTGATGAAACACAAGATTTACTGAGATGATTTGGTGAAAACAAGGCACAGAGTACCCAACTCTCAAAATCAATCATCTTTGCAAACAGCTACCGTAACATCGATCATGGTCACCTTGATATTTATGTGCCTTAAAATCATCTGTATTTCTCAGGTATCTTTGAAAAATAGATTTCTCTAGCACAGGCGGTAAACATCTGAATGTGTGTAGCGAGAAACAGAGGAAGTCTCGATTTTGTTTCAAGGTCTCCAATCCCTGTAAGAAAGCCTGAATCAGATAAAGGGTTTCTGTTCTTCAAAACACCCAGATAGCTGATTATACTTGTTAATGTTCATCTTGAAAGAACGTCTGCAAACAGAGGCTTTGTTCTACAGTGGTGGTTACTAACTGAGTAAATATACTCAAGGTACTGTTCCCAGGTACAATTTTGAGGTACACGGTATCTAATTCACTGCTAATTCATACTACTACTCTATTCAATTTCCAGATTTTTTGTCATAAGCTTATGAAATACAATCCATTATTAAAGACTAAACTAGAGCAAATCCTCACATTGGAAAAGATGAAAAATGTTCTATAAATGAATTGGTAGATTAATCAAGCCCAACATTAAATTGCCCAACAATATATTTTATTACTTTTTAATATATATATACTTATCTACCTACGAGAAACTGGACGAGGAGCAGAGGCAGAGTGAGGCGGTGGAGACAAAGACTTGTGGGGAGTCACCTCAACGAGCTGCAATAATAAAATGCTGCTTACATGTTAATGGTTCTATAATAATAATCAATGATATAATATTATAACATTCTGAAAGTGGCCATGTCGGCATTGTGAATTATTTTGCTTTTGATACTACTTGATAAACTTTTAATGAAGGATTTTAATTTAGCTCTGTTTTTGGTCTCTAGCAACTAATGAGGGATTATATGTCTCTTCAGCTGCTAAATGTTTCCCTATATCCACCTGCTTCTTCCTAAACCTGTGTCTGTCTGTTCTGCTTCTTATAGGTACAGCATGTAACATTTCATTGTTTCAATTTGCACAACATGTAATATAACTTCAATAAGCATGTTTTCTTAGTATATAATCACATGAAAATAAGAATCATTGTGTTTTTGTTGCATTAGAATGAGCCGTTCTTAGAGGAACAGTGCGTAGGATTTAGGGGGATTTGTTGGCACGAGGGAGAAGTTTAAGCTTTTCATTTTTCAGAAGTAGGTTCAACGCTGAGTGACCTAATTTTCACTTGATGCATTTGTATTATAAAATATAGATTATAACTTGAAGTAAAGGATCTGCACACTTCTTACGACACTGGTGCATTGTACTGAGAATCTATATGAAGTTCAAAACATGCCCGAACCATAATTGAAAAGTGAATCTCAATAATCTTTGAATAAATAGCATTTTTTAATGTTTGTGTCTTAACCAGACCAAGACAGCTTGATATTAAAGACACTCTGAGCGGCAAACTGTGCCGTTACTGCTGCTGGACATCAGGCATCCTTGTGGAATACAAATTGGACCAAAAACACCCTTATGAAAACGGCCATTTTTTGAACTCAAACAAAAGAGGAATTTAGACCCCTAAACTACTCAATCATGACTAATGCTTGTAAAAGAAATTGAGTCGCAAAGCAAAAGGACTTAATGAGATTATGTTACCCATAATTAACAATCTGTAAACCACATTTCCCAAAACCGAGAACACTACGGCTCCTTTGTCCGCCGTTGAGCCTAAGAATGTGTGAATTATCATCCGAACACACATTTACCCCATTTTTCAGAGTTGACAATGCAGAACCCCTGACCAATATCCTTAATCTGCCACTCAAAATACATTTAGCCTTTGTGAGAACAAATGTGCACTGCAGAAACACTGGTTGTGGAGACTCTCTGCTGCTTATTAGAGCCATTCTTCCTCTTTATCTGGTGAACACAGACAACCACTAAAGCTTACATGTCTGGGGATGCTGGTGCTGTTGTATGCATATTACAGAGAGAATATGAGGATTGTCCTGTGTATTATAATCTATCCTTTGAATACCACACTGAATTGCTTTGCAACATTCTATACAATTTTGATTGAAGAGCTAAAAGAGTGGATGACGTAAAACTAGCCGCAGGCACTGTACTATTTACACATCGTGCACACATGCAGTCTCTAATGCAATCTGTGGCATGTGGATGATAAAAAAGTAAGTGGCTTGTGTTATCTGTTATCTGTGTCTATCAGGGCAGCACACTTGAGTCACCAATTCGACCTGCGTTAACATTGCAAGATTTCGTTTAATTCCCCAGGCTTGATTTGGAAAACAGTATTGAATCTAAGATTGTTCCCAGTCCTCACATGCAGACGCCTGAGATAGGCATTCAGCGTCATGTCCTCGGGGATTGACACCCAGGCCTCGGCTGAGACTGAGAGCATGGCAGAGAGACTAGGCACAGAAAAGGGAGAGGAGCAGAAATAATTATAACAGCAACTGAGGCGTATCGGCTTGTCCTAGCCTCGAAATGAAAAGCAGGGTGAAACGTGATGGCACAAATCAACCGCAAGCCTTTATACAGTACCTGATTCACTCAGAAAATTACACATCAGAAACCTTGTAATACTGAGATTCTGTTACCAAATTGTGTCATCTGCACAATTCTTTTTCAGGAGCCGGAATAATTAATAGTATTATCACTCTGAAACTAAATTGTTGATGAGGAAGGAGCAGTGATGACAGCAGCTCTCCCTGGGAATTTGGGAGGCATTAATGAATATAGCTTATTTTGATACCCGGTCATTTTAGTGTCGCTTGTCTGAGCTGAAAAGGTTTGAACACACTGGCATTTGTGACTGCGAATGAGTGCTACGGTGGCTGAAGTGAATCAATGTCATCAGGGGTTCTTTGTGTTTCAAGGACAGTCTCTCCTGAGTCTGAGGCTAAATGACGAGGTTGTTGACTGTCACAGCTGCCTCGCTAAACCCCCCAAAGGTGTGTGATTAAATTCCCATTTTTTTCCTAAAGAGAAGTGAAGCCATTTAGAAAACCTATGAACCATATGGACAAGCCAATAAAGTGTCTTTAAAGCTGAGCCTATAGGTTCTCTAAGAAGGAAATGACAATAGAAACGGGATGCATTTGTGTGCAGCACATACTGTGGATGAACACAAAGGTGGGTTTTTTTCAGATTTCGTGTGGTGCAAAAGGATTTGTCAATAGCTGCACAGGTGGAAAGTTATTTAAAACTAATGTTCTTCTTTGTACGTTTGAAAAGAATTCTTTAGTCATTTTGAAAATCCGTTTCAAGGACTAGTGAAATTAAACTACTAAAGTGAAACCACTCTTACAGGATAAACCTTTTGATGTCGTTATCACGAACAGATCCAATGGAAACATGTAAGTACTAAGGCTTCCCTGTCCTTCCCCAGTTAATTATTTACAGTTTGATATAATAGTTTCCGTTAACAAGGCAGACTTGATGTAAGGTGAAGGGCATAGTTTACAGAAAATCTGTCAGTCAAAGTTTTCTTAAGCTGCAGCTGTGTTTTAGGACAGTTACATTGAACTTCACTATCTTGCTTTGTCGATGAGTTATTTTTAAAAATCCACATTACTGTGCTGGATTAATGAAACATATTCTTTCTGTCTTAATGAGGCTTTATGTTTTGGTGACTGGATAAATAAAGCCTAGAGGTGAACATTAAATAAATAACAAAATCTAAATTATTTGAAGAATTGCTCTTATTAAGACTTAAAGTAAAAGGCTAGTGTTATTAATTTCTTATCGTTGTTGCCTTCCAAAATCACAGTTAGAAAATAAACTGAAATTACTAATGGGACATTGTAATGGTTAAGGTTTAGACACACATACAGTACCTCTTGGTTAAGGTTTTGTGAAAGTTTATGGTTTGGGCTCAAATAACTACTTTTGTATAGGTAAGGGTAATAAACAATTGAATAAGGTTGTGGAATAATCAAATGATGGGAGAGCTTTTAAAACAAAGCTGACTGCTGGTTGGAAACAGGAAAGCACTCTCTACTGTTCAATATGTTGTTGACCCATCCATCATCTCCATTCTCCTCCCTAAGCGGACTTTGTCACACTATAATACACCATAATATCATCAACTGACTTCCTCCTTTGCTCCCACCATAATAACTACCGCTGCTAGAGGGTTTTGTCACTTGAATATATGTGTGTATATATATATATATAAATATACACATTATTTGGAAGACAGTCTCAATTTAGAGGATAAGGCTGGTTTTATATGCTTTGCTTATTGTCCAATAGAAATTAAGTCATGAGCAAGGGAGGAAAAAGTGTGCCAAATTGTTCTAGACAAACAAACAAAAATTGTTAGGCTTTAACATTTCCTATCTAGTTAATGTTGGTTTCTTTCACCAAGACAGCCATTGTTCCCTAACCTTAATCAAGTCATTTTAACATTTTCCCCCACCAACCAAGCTGTTTCTTTACGGATACCTAACCAAACATGAACCAATACAGAAGTCGACTTGAGAAAATGGCTTGAAACATTTTAACCCTAATATATTTTTACTGTAAGCTCCAGTGTAATGTATCCGTCCAGTAATGCTTCAATGACACGCCCCAAATCAAAGTAATTTTAATTTCTAACTAAAACTAAAAACAGCAAAACAAAGATTTTCAATACAGTTTGTCATGAAAGCAGTACCCATTACACATACGCTTGCTCTGCCTCAGAAATCTCTTTCTGTGTCAGCTTGATGATATTTTAGAAAAACTAAAATGTTGCTGGTTTAGTTTTGGAAACTGATACACGTTAATGTATTTTTTAACATATTATTAAACGCAGTCCTCATGGCTGCAGTTCAGATGTTAAGCTATCTGAGGTCTATTGGACCCTGTAGCTGATAACAAAATGTCAAAATCTCACAGTTTATGTGGATGCATCAAAGGCTTAAGCGTTACTGAATATTTTCATGACACTGGATCTTCTTTACCAGGAAAAAGGGACTTATTTTGTAACTGAACTGCAGACAGTGGTAGCTCAAATGCAGCAGTTTGGGTTTCTCAACCATCTGTTAACAGTAATGATTGGAGATTATTGCTGCTTTAGTTGCCTCTTTCGGATGCTTTGGTTCATTTATATAACCTATATGTATACTTTCCAAAACATTTCAACAGTTGTATTGTTTGTTTGTTTATCCCTAAAATCAATCTGATCATTCCTGTTCCTGGAAGGCAACACAAATCAATGATCAACCTTTTATTCAGTAGTTAGTTCTGCAATACATGTATAGGCTCTATTGAAGCCTAAAGTAAAAATTTGCATTCACTTCCTTTATTTCTCTCATGTGGAAAATTACACCTCAAAGAATTATTCCACATGATTTTCAGATATTTTAGAAAGCAGTTGCAGCCGTATCTATCTTTTTAATGAAGAGGAGTTAAGAGCTAATGCAACAGAATGACAAACCACATAACTCACAAACTGACTCCTGTGCAGCCAATCAGCTTTAATGTATTGTAATGTATTCATAAGGTCGTTCAGTGGTGATGGATGGGCTGAGCTTCAGAAAGTGGGACGCTAATAAACAAATTTGTTAAATCTTTATGCTCCTTTACTGTTGCAGCTCCAGATGCACAGCCACATGAACAGCTTTAAATCAGACATCATTTTGCTGATCAAATCAAACAAAAAATAAAATAAAATATCCAACATGGTGTCTATGATATGTAAAAGCATAAAACATAAATTAAAAACAAGGCCAATGTTATCTTTTCATAATCTGACACATGAGAAAGCATTTTGAAAGATGATAACGACCTCGTTTTGCAGTTGAATGCTTAAATAGAAACAACTGAATAATCAAAATATACACAAAAGACCGAAATTAACCTCATCATCACAAAGTGAAGAGCATGATTGCAAGCGCTGGCTGCATTATACAATACCACGTTTCAAAAAGCGGCCCTCTCAGCTGTCTAAATAGGATGATTGCTGCTGGTCAGAAGGGTCCTTCAGTGAGAGGAGCTTTGTAGGGAAGAGACAGAGAGAAAGAGGTAGCACATGTGGGAGGTGCCAAATAAAACATCACTGATTAACTTGTTTGGTACTGTGCAGTGATTTGGATGTATATGTGTGTGTGTGTGTGTGTGTGTGTGTGTGTGTGTGTGTGTGTGTGTGTGTGTGTGTGTGTGTGTGTGTGTGTGTGTGTGTGTGTGTGTGTGTGTGTGTGTGTGTGTGTGTGTGTGGTTGCACTTGCTGTAGCCTGAGCATACAGCTACATTTTCTGTGCGTCCTAAAGATGGCAGATTTACTGGCAGTTTTGATAAAGGAAAATGAAAGATGTCTGAGCCCGGATGCTCTTTTTTTTATTTATTTTTTTTGCCTTCTCTTTGAACAGCGTTCACGGCCAGGTGAAGGACAGAGTCAAAGGAGAGCATCCTTTGTGCAACAGGCCGATCCTTATTATCTTTTAACAGCATGATGACCTAATTATCTCCCCATGTAACTGCTGCGTATATGGCTAATAGCAACCATTTATCAGGACGTATTAATTGAAGCAGACATCCAAGATTAATCAGTTGTTCTGGCTATTGTCATGCGACGCATTATTTTTGCACAGCCCAGTAATGCACACAAAACCACATCGTAGTCAGCTGTAATCATATATAAATATCTTTTTTCTGTTTGTGTAATTCAAAGAAGTGCTTTAATGACTGTAACTTTTTTCAGTTTTTCTAGACGAGTTCACCTGCATTTAAAAACGAGAGACCACTTGCGTCCTTTGTTTCTGATCCAGAGCTTCTTGTTGTGGATTAGCATGCTCATTACAGCCCATGGCTATTCTGTTTTAAGCCATCATCTATATCTTGTGAACCTTCATGTGAACCCAAGCGTCAAACCATGTAAACTGGTTTGTGACACTGACATTAATTTGCTTATCCAATCATTATTATTATTATTATTTCTTTTTTTGCGCATGACAATTCTGCAAGGGAAACATTATTTTAAATGTGCGTGTTTTAAATAAGTCCTATGTTTAATGTTTCCAGTCATGAATGCAAAAAAATACAAATTTTGCTCATTTGTGCTCACATGCACTAAAAGCACGCGCAGCTGGCCCGGCTTTATTATCAACTCAAGGTGAGGGTCTGATAACAACACAAACACACACACACATACACATAGACATTACTCTTTATCTTTACATAGCAAATAGTAATTTGCTGCTTTATTAATATTCACAGTGTTAAATGCAGCTCCTTTAAGAGGGTTCAGCGTTGTTGATACCTTGCTTGGCATCATCATAACTTCTGTTTAACAGGTGAAGGTCCTCATAAAAATGCGGTGTAAAAATACAGTAGAGGGAACAAAAGAGAGACTCACTCTATACATCTACAGTATACTGTATATGTTGTTTTCTGCTGTTGAGTTATGGGAATAGCACACAATAGATGATAGGACCATAGACTTATCAATAATGCATAAGATAGTAAGAGAAATGACAGGCACTCTGCTGGTAGGCTCTCTCCAGAAGCAAGCCATAAATTTGCAGGGCAATAACAATGACTCTTCTCAGGGAAATAAAGGCCACCCTCTGCTCCCCATAGTCATAAACCTGACTCACTCTTCCATTGGTTGGAAGAAAAATGCTTCCTCTCCCACCACACAGGAGTCATACACAGGAGGTACTTCAACCAGCCAACTTGATATGCAATCATCTCTCTTTACAGAGGAAAGAATACAATTTCAGTTTTTATATTAGCTATTTTCCTATTATGCCTGTGGAGGTGGGGGGAACTAGTGAGCACAGTAATGGTGAAATGAAGTTGAACAGCTCGTGAAAATATTCAAAAAAGGCTTCCAGTAATTATTTCACTTCGACCGTCTTCTAATCCTGTTGTGCAGCCTGCACCTTTTTTTATAACCATGTATTTTAGATACATCATTTGTTCTTCCCGTGCAAGTTAGAGTTCATTTGTCTTTACAAATAAATAAAGTCAGGATGTTTCTCTCATTTTAAGCCACTTCATATTATAGAAATATCCTGAGTTTGAAATATTATGTGTTTGTCAAGAGTAATGTGATTAGATCAATACCACTCTCATACATGTCTGTAAAATATGAAGCAGGAGCCAGGTGACACTTAGCTTAGCTTGGCATAATGACTAGAGGCAGTAATTACAGTAACCTACATGTTTAATGTGTACAAAAAATAGCTGTTTGCCCATTTCCAGTCTTTGTGCTAAACTAAGCTATCCAGCTACTGACCATAGCTTCATACTTACTGTCCAAACATAAGAAGAGTATCAATTTTCTCTTTTAACTGTTGGTGAGAAAGCAAATAAGCATTTCTTTTTCAAAATGTCAAACTGTTAATCAGGAAATCTGTCCCTTTTACAAAAAACATTAAAAATGGCCAATAGCTTCTTTAACTGCAATGCAATCCCTCATTCTACATTTATTTCATTGTCTTTAAGAGGTTAACTGTCCACCTTTAAAGACCAGTTTGCATCCAGGACAACACTTGCTATTAGAAAGCGTAACAATGAGTATTTGATTGGAACTTTTCTTCATCCTTATCCGTCTCTCCAAAATAACTTTTTTAGTTGGGAACTTGGTTGCCTAAAAATTGTCCTCACCGTTTTGGTCCTCCCTGTCCTGCAGACATCTACAACAACTAGCCGCGGCCCCATGGACTCGCAACTTCTGTCATTTAAATGATCTAATCAGCCATTGATGAGGGCTTATGGGAAATGGTTTGTTAAATGCTGGTAAAAAAAAGAACTAGAGTCCAGCCATGATGCCAAATCAGGCCAGGGGCATAAGAAGCCACAACCACACCCCCACTACTATTTTGGCACCCTTGCTCAGTCCACACTCATCTTCACACTCTGCCTTCATTTTGTTCTTAACTACACACATGTAAAGTTTCGTGACTGTATCTTGCATGGTTGTGACACTATTGCAAATAAAAAAATCTGTTTACAGACAGATAGACAGAAATATAAACACCTCTCAAAGTACTCAAAACTGCTTCTGTTGTATTTCCTGCTACAGTAGGTGTCTTCTGAGCCACAGTTTGTCATGAGGACTCACACACAGACTCAAAGGTGTAAAGAATACCAGCCACATGCCATATCGCCACTGGTTAATATTGTTATTATAAAGAGTATTAGATTTTTTTAACCATCCTGAACTAGGTATATAGAGTGAAGCACACAACATACTGTTAGATTATGTAAGGTAAGGCTGGGTTTTTGCATTTTGTTTAGTTATTTGCCTTTTTACAATGTCAGTGTGACATTTCTTGAGTTTGAGTGTATTAATCAAATGAAAGTACTGACTGCTCCTCCTGGAGAAAACGACTATAGGAGGAGCAAATACCGCAGAAAAATAAAAAAGAATTGTCATGGTAGTAATTACTGTTTGGGTGAACCAAGAACACAAGTCAAAACACTGAAGGGAAATAGGGATTTCTCTCAAATTCAATTAAAAAATAACTGTAAATTTAAGGTTGACTTTAAATACAGGCTACTCTTTGAAATCATATTGTCTTCACAGTCATAAAATATAGGTCGTCCTACTCGTCTGTAGCAGAGTTGCTATTTATACATTTCTGACCACTCAACCATCAGATAATAGAGATAACTTTATCACTTATAGAAAAGCTGACCTCTGCCGATGAGGTACCTCCAGCTGTTGAAGTCATATTCAGCCAGCAGTGGCCCAGAACAAATACTCTACTGGAATGGAGAGCGCCGGGTTGGGTGTCCGTAGTCCACCCAAGTGAGCCTCCTTTAGAGTGCAAACAGCAGGTTTCAAACCGTTTGGGCTCCATTTGTTGTGCTGAGTGCTTTCCACAAAAGGTTGCATGAGACACTCTGACCTTGTCAGAAGGGTTATACTGAGATTTCTGCTGAATCCCTTCAAGTCTGCAGAGGAGACCAGCAGAGATTTGACATTCTGGTATCATCCTAAATTATGGCTCTTTAATTTGCTGTAACAGCCACCTGATACCACAAAAATACCACATACCACTGTTCTGTCCCTGTATTATACCTGTTTTCTGTTTATTGGTATTTGGCAGTAGCAGTAAAATAAAAAATAGGATGTATTTATGATCCGGCATAAAAAGACACCACCCCTTTGCACGAATGATCTGGTGTGTGCATTCCTGACGTACAACATACAGCTGTTACAAGAACATGTCTAAACTATTATGTACATGCCATTCAGGTGCTAATGTAAACATCTGGAGGGCAAACGTGGTTTCATCTCATGAGATGAATACAGGCCTTGGAGGAAGACTGGCAAGTTCAATTACATGAACAACCACAATTTCAGGGTTGTCATGTGATGTGATGGAGCCAACATGACTTTAATGTGCCATGTCAACTGTATGAGATGAGGACACTGAAGGCAATGACAATGATTGATTGTATGACTTTAAGGAGAAAATGATTCCCTCCCTTTTCAAAATCCAATGCTATAATCTCCCTGTTTAATGTTTATATCTAATTCTACAGTCGTATAGATACGCAAACGCACATCACACTTGGCATATACAATTTAATCTCAATTATTAACACAATCCCAGGCCGGGCCCTTAACCCAGATAACCGCTGACGGCCGATGACATATTTAAAAAGGCAGGTATAAAAGCCACCTATTGTATCAGTGTTTTTTCGTCACCTCTATGCCGTGAGAGGCAGCAGGTTTTACAGTAGAATCTCAGGAGGCACAGAGGGAGTTACTGGAATGGAACGGCGAAGCCCAGAGCCAGAAGGCAACAGCATCTGCTCTCTCTGGAGACTGCCATCAGCAGTTTGGGCTAAAAGAATGGCTACTTGTGTTGAAATACCCCATTTTTTTTTTAAATATTTCCTGACACTGCAATACTGAAGCCCTCTTTCTTCATTTGAAATTTTCATAATGTGCATGCAATGACATTTGGCTTAATGGTCAAATAGTGTAGCTTTCAGTAAATGTCAATCGGACTCAGGAAATAATGGAGAATAAAAGGCATTTCCAGTTTTAAATGTTATGCTTTAAAAAAAAATACAGAACTAGGCATGCATTACATTGGCAAACAGTTTTTCTGCCTCTTTCACCTGATTTTTCTCATATCACACCTCAGGTGTAGAAATGTTTGTGTCTGGGAAATTAATGAGCTGTTTGGCCTGAGAGAAATATGCCTCACTCTTATCCACGACAAAGATATAATGGAAAAGATTAATATCCTTAGAAGAATCTATTAAATGTTAAGATCAACTGATGTAAAAGGTAAGACACTCAATTTCCATTAAACATGAGGGGTTCAGTGAATTGAAAAAATATAAAATAAAATTCCACTCAAGACTTCAGTTATTTTAATAACAGTTTGGGCTGATTCTACCCACTAAGACATTAATACTCTACTGAATAAGATTCAAAGGCCAGATTCTCACACTGCCTTCTAAAGATAATCTTATTTCTTACTTGGCTGAACTTGTGAGTTGGCTCATGCAGATAAAGTAGACACCAACTGTTTCCCATTGACCTTTCCAGAAAGGAGCAGAGAATGCTTCAGAAAACAAAAACACTCAATGAAAATGCAAATGAAAGGGATCCCTCACTTTTTCACTGTAGGTAATTTTCTGGCAGTGATTTATTTATCTCACAGAGAAGATATTTGAATTGTTAAACCAACAGCAAGATAACATATTCTTATTTTGTTGAATGTTTTCACACCACATGTCACAGCTATGCAACCAAACAGCCTGTGTGAACGCAAGGCGAATGTGAGGATTTGTGTAAAATTACTGCAGGACTGCCTGTAGAAATATCTGACTTTTATCTACAAGAACTCCTCCTCCTCCTCCTCCTCCTCCTCCTCCTTTATTGTTCAGAAGGCATTGCGTGCTGATGCATGACATGATCTACAGTATGTTCTCTACGCCTAATTGTAATTGGCCTCCTGGGAATGGAGTTATTGTAATCAACAATAATATCATCTTAAAATGTCATGTTTTTTGGGGGGCAGCTAAACCTTTAGTGATTCCTGTTATGACAAGAGTCGACACAGCTGAGGGGGAAGCGAAATAGAAAACTGCTACATAGTTTTTTCCTCAGACATCTCCAGCTCTCCCACCCTGAGCAAAACACAATGATTTATTGACATTTTTACTCTGCCTAGCCACCCTCGGCATAAAGTAGCAACCAACACCTTATCTTGCGGGCATGCCATTTGGAAAGGAAATTGACATGGAATCATACAGGCGTTAAGAGTAGACCCATATTGCTGCCATTATTCGTAAAATACATGACTTTATGTTGTCTTTCTGCAGATGTAAGAAGAAGCACGATGCTTTGGTTATGTCCCTGAGAATCTCATCACTGTAGGTATGTAAACATTCAGGCCAAAAGTCCATGGGAGCTTATGGGCCTGTCTGCTTCCTGGCCATATCTGTGCCGACCGTTTTAGATTTAGGAGACAACTCTTGTGAACATTCTTACAAAAATTGTCTCTTTTTTTTCAGGATTACTTTTCAGAGAGCAGCCGTCAGAACCTTTCAGGGAGGAGTCCATTGAATCAGCAGTGCATGAACCTTCTTCAGACAGAAACTGGTGGTCTGCAGGTCAGGAAAAAGTCTGTTTGATTTGTTTGTTGCACTGCAAGAATGATAGATAAGATTCAGGGGCATCAGTTTTTTTTTTTATTGTAATAATTCCAGTACAAAGTTTGCATTTAGTGTTTTAGACGTTAAAGTAAAGGTGTGTCACAGCTAACTTACTTGGGCAACTCACCACCGCTGGGCAATTGGTAATGTTATTTATATATCTAAATGTGCTTAAGAATTCACATAAATAAAAAACTTAAAATCATAACTCAAAATTTTATGGGATGCAGATGCTCGCATACTGTATGCTCGCAATGTGTTTGAAAACCAAATAAACAAATTTGAAGATTAAATGCATATTTACATTGTAAAGATTATTTTTGTTGATTATAATCACGCTGATTATGACACATTCAGGTAGAGAAAAACGTGTTTTGCCACAATAATAACAGTACAGTAGTTTCTAAGAAACATTTGAGCAACTCAGCAATTTATGCTATTTGGCTTCCTCCTATATGTCCCAAATCCCCCTCTGCACAGAGTTGATTCTGCCAAAACCTCAGACATTAATGCTGCATTGTAGTGTGCCTACATCTCAAGCAGTTTCTTGCTGTTCCTCTCACTCTGGGTATTCTTCACTCCTTGCTGAACTGGGAATGCACCCTGTCTTCCTGAGCAAGCATCAAAATAAAATGTGAAGTGTTTATGCCGTAGAGATGGCAGTGTGAGCTGCAGGCCTTGGGCATGTTCTGCATGGCAGCGATAAAAACAATCCAGACACAATGCAAAAGTAAAGCTCACCACGTAGTGAAGGTGGTGAGGAATTGGGAGGATCGAGCGGTTTCCCACATATACAGATCGGCGCTGATTTACTCCAAAAAACTGCGCTCACCTCCCCTTCTGTGCTACAATCACCATTAGATCTCTATCATACACTGAAGAACCCCCCACCCCCCACTATAGGTGAAGATTACCTTCAACTGAATGGACATTATTCTTTTTTGTCCCAATCTGCTTTCAACTTGCTCTTCTGCTCAGCTTGCAAAAACATGTTCTTTCCTAATCTTCTCTTTTGCGCCTTCCTCTAACAACACAAAGGTAGGCAAAGGACCAAGCATTTACTTCTTTCTCTCCTCAAGTGCTTGCATTTGCTAATATAACACTCTGAATTTCTCGTTAAGTTTCATCGAATAACTTTTACTCACTTAAAACGATTAAGCATGTTCTTAGTTCTCTAAATGTAGAGCAGAGTACAAACTGACAACAACAAAAAGGAAAAGGAATAAAAGGAAATGTTCACTCGGGAGAAAAATAAATCCATTCTAAATGTAAATAATCGTTAATCATGTGGTCACAGTGATGTGAGTGGTGCCAGTTTCCCTGATTTGCATTTGTCAGAAGCATATGATCAGGTGGAGTCCCACCATGCCATATAATCCAGAGGCAGTCTGGCTTTAAGACATGTGATACAGTCTTTACACACAGCGAGGCTGTACGGGAACATTTGTTTCTTAGTGCTCGTTGAGGGGGGACTCAGCGAGAGTCGCTGCTCAGAGGCTGCCTCTCACTGGAAGGATGCAGACGGTGAAAGGAGAGATTCCACTACAGTTAATTAAGGAGCACTCCGCACGTGCCTGTAAATGCGAAGGGGCAAATGAATTCAGTGTCAGTAGGAGCAGCTCCTCAAGGGGAAGCAGTGATATTTCAAAGGTGGAATTGAAAGAGCTGTAAATCTATTTCCTGACTCCGGCTTGACCGTCATTTCTGAATCACTGGACTGTTGCTATCAAAGTGTGGAGCAGGGAGGCAGAGTGACTGGAGTTTCCTCCTCGAGCTAAATTCAGAGTTATTGGATGGGATCAACATGAGCAGCATTATGGATGGATTTATGTCACTCTGTTGAGATATTTATATACTCTTTGTTGGGTTGCTCAGGTAAGATTTTTTTCTTTCTACTCTGGGCAAAAATAATAAATCATGCTATTGTTAGGAGATTTAGCTCTTTGCAGAAAAACTGGCAAATCAAACATTTACCAGGAAAATCAGTTTGTATTGAAAGGCAAAATGAGAAATATGCAGACTTAATAATATTGCAAGGCACATTTTTGTAAAAAGACAGAATTGGTATTGGTACTGGTATTTTATTCCACGATATGATTTCATTTTGATTGAACAGAGAATTGCAATCTCCTTTGAGATGTTTGTTCAGCAAATTTGCAATTGTCCCAATTATTCCATTGCTATTCTAGATGATAAAAGCACAAGGAAAATGTGAAAGGGCAGAAAAGTATTCTAAACTCACCAGTAGAATCTGGAGAATGCACGTCATTTACGATTAGTATGGATGCAATGCAAATTTTTGAATGAAGTTTTTATGCACTTGAAACAATTCATTATCATGTTGAAAACATATCCTGAATAATTAATATAATTATTCAGGATATATTATTAATCCAAATATATATAATACATGTTTTGAATTTATGCATTTCAAAAGATGGTTACTAATCTCATGCTTGTTGGCAATGTGTTGCTGTGAGTTAAACTGCTGAAACATTTTGTATTTTCACCTTCATAGATTTCCTTCACAGCCATCCTTCTCCTATGACCAGGAGCATTCCTTCGCTGTTGTTCTATTTCTTCTTCCTTTTTTTTATGTTCTTAACAGCCTGGTGAAACATTACAAGGCTTTTGATTCCTATTACTGCTGTGTCACTGTCACATTATTCTGACAGATACAGAAAAGCCTCGGCAGCCAGCTGCTTGCAGAATCTTATCTTTCTTTAAGTTTGATTTAGGTTTTGAGGCAGGAGCACAGCTCAGGAGTTGAAGGGAGTCAGCCTGTCAGGGGAAATCTCTGCTGCATGGGAAAAACTCCCCAGGGATCACTCCACATTTGCAGCGTTGTGGCTCAGGGACAAGACAGGGCAAACTAGGAAGACGAAACAGTGAAGAAGTCATACTTATATAATCATGCTAATGATGAATTCCGATGACTAAAAGACTCCACTGAGGAGCGTTAAGGCCAATTATAGACGAGAGTGCTTCTATAAAATCATGAAATTTATTTATTTGTATTTATTTATTCATTTTGTATACATAGTGTGTGTGTGTGTGTGTGTGTGTGTGTGTGTGTGTGTGTGTGTGTGTGTCTGCTTGATGTGTGTGTGTGTGGGGGGGGTTAAGGTCATAGGTTGAGAACATGATGTATTTTGTTTTGACTCCACCTCTGCCGGTCCTTAGCAGATGTGTCCTGTCATGTCCTGGCTGCTCTGCCTGTGCCTCTGGGTCAGTGTGACTGCCATTCAGCTGTGTCAGGCCACTTTCTACGACACCATCCAGCAGCATCATGGGACGAGGCCTGGACGAACCACCATCCACATGATTGGTGAGTCCGTTCTCTCCTGCTCCGGGTACTACACATCTCTTAAAAGCATCAAAATGAGAAGCAAATGTTTTCTTTAAATGTCATCTTGTCAGTTGCTGCCACCGACCCTTGTTCCGTTACTGTTGCATCCCGGATGTGGTTGCTCTAAGAAAATAACAACACTTGATCTTGTTGTTGGTTTATATTTCCATCTTTACTTTCTAACACTCATTGATATATTATCTGTTAAGCTTGGACTAACAAGCAATTATTCAGCAAGCACATTTCACAGCGGCTGTTTTTCATTAAGATGTGGTCTTGATAGCATGAGAATTTCTGTATTGAAGATCACAAAGACAGACAAAGAATGCCTTTGCACTTTCCTTCTTGAGCTATTACAGTTGATATTCATGCTACACTGCTCCTTCTCAATTTGATCTGTGCGATTGTGGTCCCTGTGAAATTGCACTGAATAGAATATGACCGAATCATTGCGGTCAAACTTTTGTTTTCATCAGGCGGATGCGTGCTGTGGTTATGGTAAATAATTATGATCTCAGGATTCAACAGAGGAGAGGAAGCCGAATGCTGTCAGAACTTCAAAGGGAGAAGTAGCTGCTTGAGCGTGCAGGTCCTTGGTGTCTATTATTTCCTCTATATGTGCCGGTGCAACTCAAGCATACCAGCAAGGGGTCTTTTCAATACTCTCAATATTGTGAGTCAGAAGACTTTCTGTTCCAACACCCTCATTTCATTACTCACGTATGCACATTTGTATTGGAGGAGAAAAAAATGTTTAAGAAAAAAAGAAAAATACACTCGCAAATAAGATATCTTCTATAAAGTGGTCTTATGTCAACAAAAGGGAAATGGAATTAATTTTTCAAATGTGCATTCAGGTGCCTCTTTGGAGGAAACTAGTTCAAAGCGAACAATTTGAATCCTTCAGGACCCTCTGCCACTAAAAGTGTAAATGCACTGTCATTCCATTTACCATAGTATGGCTAGTCCTCACTCCAGGATAAATGAGATGCCAGTTTTATGAGAGGAAGATGGGAAGCCTGTCTGGATTGATTCCGACACTGGGACATTTGTTCTGTGCTGTGTGCCGTGTGCCTGTTGGATTGGTGGGAGGATTGGGGTTGACGGGTCATGAATTGGTGGCAAGAAGGCCATTGGTTGCAGACCATTGGGCCAATCATTAAAGGCAGCGAAATGCCACAAGTTCACGGTGACTGGTATTGCCAGCGGAAATCGAGATTACAGAGGCCAGAGGGATCAGTTTTGTCCTTGCCAATAGAAATTTAGATCTATTGAAGGATGTTGTTTAGAAAGCCAAGTCAATTACGTGTAGTGACTTTGGGAAACAGCCAAAGTGTGACCTGATGTTCAGACCCTGTCAACATACACAATCTCTATAAATTGTTAGTTGTGGATAAAAACACAGGTAGTGTGAAAAGTCATAAGAGAAAGGAAGATTACAGATTTATGAGCGGCATTGTGTTGCTCACACCAAATGTATTCTCAGTCATAATTACTTTAGACAGCATATAAGCAACTTTTCCACTCATGCAATAAGATGTTGACAGCCTTATTGCAGAGAATATGTGTCCAGAAGTCCATTAGCTGGATGACCCTTGAGTAGGTGCTTGTTTGTGTGCAGTGATTCGGACAAGGCAGCCGGCTTCCCAGCTCTACTTACAGATTGCTGCCTGCCACTCTCTTAGATAGGCTTACGGCTGTTCTCTGCCTTCCTGGTACAGACAGTGTTGCTCTCTGCGGTATGATTCATAAGGTGCTGTATTTATTTGGTGCAAAGAGCGTGAACTGTGCACAAAAGAGAACAGATTGTGTTTGTCCTGCATCGGTAAAGTGAGTGAAAGTCAGAGATGTTGCTTTAGGGGTCATGCATGTCTCGACTCATGAACATGTCCAGAGGAAAAACCACAGAATGAGAATCCTCCTTCTCTAAAACATTGACTTGCTAAACAGAAAAATTACCTCCCACTTGCATCGATTTTGAAACTTAATCCAGCATGAAAATATGCTTTTCAGGTGTGACAATATCAGCTCTTGTATGATATTCGGTAAAGCCTGATATGTATCCTGACTGCAGAGAGAACAAAGGTGCATTGAATGTGGTGAGCAGCAGTCTATTTCCCACAAGAAATCCTGCCATTGGTGATGCAGTGCATCATGTGCAGGTGATAACAGAAACAGAAAGTATAGCTGCTGCCCGAGGTGGCCTTGATCCTTGCTTACTCACACCAACAGTCGGCTTTGCGGGGTCAACCTGTTCATAAATGGAAGGTCATCTATTCTCAACACTGTGCGGATAATCTCTTGCCTAGTGGTTGCTGTGAAAATGTGTAGCTGCGAGTGAACAAGCATAATGGGATAAGATATTCAGAGCAGCAGAACCACGAGATAAAAGCAGAAGTAATTCACTTGTAAGTATCCACTGTATATTATAATTTATTCAGACTTAAGTCATAAATACTTTACTCTGTGTGATATCCGTTTCACTGTCTTCCCATCGCACCACACCACTATGATAGTCCTCTATAGCCGCTGAGTTACCCTCCCTCCTTAGTCCTCTCAGTCCCTCATTAAGATTTACCTTTTCAACACAGATGTAATCTCAATGTTAAGCAAATGTAATATCAGTTTTATTCTAGAATATGAAGTATTTCTTCCAAGAGTAAAAATACCATTTAAATCCCTCACGTCTCCCCTTCAAGAGCTTTAATGAGGAGAAGATGATCAGGGCTTTTTTTCTCCAATGTACTCCAACAAAAGAAACCACTCGCTGGTAAAGCTCACAATGAGACAAACATGAAAAATGGATTTTCGTCTGTCACAAACAAAGGTTGTATCCTCTGCGCACGGTTTAGACACTGACGATTTAATAGCCTTATATAAGGCATCCTGGAGGCACATTATTTTGACATACATTTTCCTCCACCCCTCCCTTAGACCTCCTCTCAACCGTGCTCTCACTAGTGTCATTGCTGCTCCACTGCAGTGCCAATGGGAAGTGGCATGCACCCTCAGCCCAAGGCCTCTCCACATCTGGAGCTCAACAAACCCACTTTGTCCTGATGTTGTTACACATGCCACTGGGACGCCGAGGGACCCCTGACCACTCTGTAAAACACCAGAAACTTACTCTACAGCCTTCCAAGTGTATTTCCTTTGCTTTGTTGGTTCGGTTGTAAGGAGAGGCAAAGCTGGTATATTTCATCAGCAATAAACTATTCATGTAATTTCCTTGGTTAACTCTAAAAGAAAAATACATATTTAAGTAAATGAATCTTAGGACAATCAGTGGCCTAATTATTACTGTATGCTCACAGCTACAAATTGGTTTTACATATTTCAGTATTTCCCATTTATTTCCTCTTTCAGGCTATGAATTATTCATAAGAGAGAGCTCCTCTAAGCTTGTGGATATTTGTTTAAACGGCATGTTTAATTGAGGTCTTTCAGCCAATTCTGTACAGGGGCTATGGTTTGTGGTCACATCGCTTATATGCAAAATGAATTTCTCTGGCCCACAGCTTAATTAATTAGCCAGCTTTTCCTCTTAAGACTACACCAGCTGTTTCTCGTCTAAGCCAGAATCCCCAAGCATTAATAAAAGGGGTGTTAACTACACACAAAGTTCACAGCTTGATACATATCGCAGTGTTGGAGTCACGGTTGATTTTTAAACAAAATAAAAATAACCTGTAATGCCTGTAAACTTCTTAGAACATACTACTGACAATAGAAACCTTCACCTGAAACACATTTTTACAATGAATGCTACCTGCATACCTAGATATAAAATCTGAGTATATAAAGACAGTGCAGGGAGGGCGGTTGTGCTGATTCCTGTGGGGTGGGGGGGCCGAGAGAGAGAGCAGGCCTTCTAACAGCGTGTTGAACAAGTGATGAACGAGCTCTGGCAAGTGATTCTGATTGCCACCCTGGAAATATACCTCTGTTCAAAGAAGCAGTCCAATATAAGTACTGTAGAAAGGCGCACTCAGTAGAGTGCAGATCTTCTCCAGGTGGGTCTTCAACGACCACTGCTGTAAGGTGTGATTCAATGAATACAACCCACAAATGGCCAA
Source organism: Anoplopoma fimbria (assembly GCF_027596085.1). Lineage (NCBI taxonomy): Eukaryota > Metazoa > Chordata > Actinopteri > Perciformes > Anoplopomatidae > Anoplopoma > Anoplopoma fimbria. The sequence continues at coordinate 20,422,608 of NC_072460.1, forward strand.
TACCTTGTCTTAGTTGCAAGTGCATCACTTGCATATCGCACAAAACAGATATTCATACAATGATGTCAAAAACAACGGTAAACTCACCAAGCTGTCTGTTTAAAATAAAAGTGAGCCTCAGCGCAGCGGCCGAGAGGTACTCAGTGAGAGTGTACTGGTAGTTCCGTTAGCTGTTAGCAATTAGCCAAACATACCATCCCAAACTGGAAAATTGTGCCTACTGTTTCCGCCCCACTGCTTCTCTGGGCACATAGTGTAGCGGTTGGGGGTTGATGATGCACTCAGCTGTGTTATCACTAGCGACCCCTAGCGGGGGGGGCGTTTAAGAGTGGTGAGTGAGGAAACAGCAAGCAGTCAATGGAAGAATAAAACAGGCAATAAAAGGTGTTTTGAGAAAGTGGGAGTCACCGCAGCCACGAGAGGCCATGACTGGAGACATTATGTGTTCAGGTAGTCTGTCCATCTGGTCAATTGTTAACGCAATATGTCAGGAACACACTGTAGGGAATTTCTTTAGATTTGGCACAAATGCCCACCTGGACTCAGAGATGAACCAATTAGATATTGGTGGTTGGTCAAGGTCACAGTGACTTCACTTCCGTCCTGTTCTCTTGAATGTGATATCTCAACACCTTGAGCAAATTTCACAAAATTGGCGAAATCATTCACTTGCATTTGCATTCACTTTAACTGAATGTGGTGGTCAAAGGTCATGTGGTGGCCACACAAACACATTTTTGTCAAGAATTCATATGATAATTGTGCAATAAATATTACAATTTCACACAAATGTCTAAAAGGATAAAATTATGAAGTGATGATATTTTTGACAGACATGGATGTGAAGTGTAACTTGACTGGTTGGCAGAGGCAAACAACAGCAAGGCAGTGATTCTAGTTTTGGTAAATAAGACAATAGCGATAACAAATACATTCTTATTCTACATAAACTATTAAAAAATATATATCTAATATACTATAACTATATATAACTGTTAAAAACTATTACATTAAAAGAATAGTTTCTTTTTTGGGGGGTATTTTGTCAAATACAGATATGGAATGATTGCTGGTGATATGTATGTATAATTGTCGAATGACGAGTCTCTATTTCATTTTGTGATTATGGTGTGTTAGTATTTGTGTGTGTGTGTGTGTGTGTTCTTCATAACTGTTAAACAGCATGCACTAGGGACCATCATAATTATGTGCACCATCATCATTCATCTACCTTACACCGCTGTATAACCTAATATATATATTAGAACGAGAAGAAGAATCTAAAGCAATGCACTTTCTGTATGCACAGCTGTGTTTGGAGCTTAATGCTAACATCAGCATCATGTTCACCATCTTTGTTACAAATTAGCACTAAACACATAGTACAGCTGAGGCGGTCATTAGCACATTTCATCTATTAGCTATAACCGCTTATCCTTGAGGGCAAAATATTTCGGCAATACATTCAATGGTTGTTGAGATATTTCAGTCAATCAAAGTGGTTGAATGAACAACCGACCAAGTGGCATTGCCATCCATAAAGCCACGCTACTATCTATCTAAGCAAGGGTTTCCAACAACTTCAACATTCTTACACAAGTGAACTGTTAGAAACAAATAGTTTGAAAAACAACACTTAATGGCTTAATTAAATCCATTAGAAAGTAGAGTATAGGCTAAAACAGCATTGGCCTCAGGTGTCTAATGAGCTGAGGTATGTGTTTCAGGGTTAAAAGAAAATAATCAACATTAACCAGCGGTTCACGAGCTGGGCTATAGTCAACCACTGATGTAATTAAAAAAAAAAATTGTGGAACTCAGACTTTTAGTACATGTCTGCAATGTGTAAGATGTAAACTGTGAGTAGGGGGTATTATACTAATACAATTACTTGAATTAGGATAGTGAACTGACACACTTGTGGACTAAACCAAATAGCTAATGGGGGAATATACTGTTACAACTGCAATTAAGGGGTACATTTAATTTACAGCACTGCTACCATGAATTGCAGCTCCTGGCAAGAAAAACAAAAAAATCATGACTGCAAATAAAGGAGGTTTGTTGTTAAGAGACGTTTGCTTTTTAATAACTGCAGAACACATTTTGCCTCAGAACAGCATAATTAGTTGATCTTTTGTAAACCACTTTGCTCTGTTGGGTATAAAAAGCAGAGCATCCTCTTAGGGTCATTAGCAAGATTTTAAGACCCCTGTTTTGTTTAGTAGTTAGCAGCAGTTTTATAAATATGTTGTTGTGACAGCTGACATAGCTGAAGGATACTTGACTCTGAAAACCCTCAGTCCTGATAAAAGCGTTCAGCTTGCTTTAATCCAGAAATAGTCATAAACAAAGCTTCGCTATTACAGACACTATTGTTTTTGTTGTGTGAAAACAGCAAACCAAATAAGTGCTTTTGCCCATGTTAGACCATTTCTGGGAAACTGATTGTGCCCGCAGAACATTTTGAACTTTACAAATAAATAAATCAGTGGCTTCTTAACAGAGTTTATGTATTACATTAATCTTTCAAATTGATAAATGTGTAATGATGGTGTTAGGTGTAATTAGTTTTAAACTGCCACTACTGTGAATAGTGCCTCTGCATTAGACCAAGGTTTTAGAAACTTTTACAAAGTTATACAGTTTTAAAGAAGGGTGTATGATATATTCATTGTAATGAATTTAATTCAAAAATAATATTAATAATATTGATAAATAGCTGCTATGTTTAAGTCCAAATAGCTCACAGCCATAGGGAGGCAATAAACAACTGGCCCTTTGCTGTGTTTGTGCTTCTCTTTTTAGTCCTTTCAAGTCTCTTTGAGTTTCTTTTTCTTCTCTTTGTGGTGTCAAAGATCTGGGTAGAAAAGAACCTGACCTGCCTTTCTTTTCATTGAGTTTCAGTGACTTTCCAATAGGAAATGTAACAGTCACTTCATACAGAGGTTCTGGTCCAGGGACCCTGAGCCCGTTCCCAGTAGGCCCGTTCAGTAATACATGCATGATACTTTGTTTGTGTTTGCCCAGTACACCCTGGCTTTAATGCTCAACACGTCCTCCGCTGCATTATTCTTTGAACACCTGGGGGCGTACAAACAAATCTCCTGTGCAGAAGCAAAAAGTCACTGAGTGTTAGTGAAAGAACGTCTTTTCATTTAACAATGACAGAAAGTGAACAGCAGAAAGCTGAAGCACTTTATCCCTGCGCAACTGGACTCTGTCCTATTTCAGCCTTGGGTTAAGCCTATTTGAAGTCACAGCCTTAAACCCACTGAGTTAAAGGGTAACAGACTATAGTAAATGCAGTGCCAGACACATTGATAGCACTTTACATTTCTCTTGATTAATAACATGGAAATAAAAATAAATCAAACCTCTTTTAGCTTTTGTTCCCATGCCAAAGAATCAAAACAAGCCCTCAAAATGGGAAGGATCCCATCATCACCACACTTCACAGTAATTGCTGATGTCAGTGGTTGCACAAGCCTGTGTGGGTTCATGTTTGAGCACTGCTCCTCTTTAATTCAACATTTTCCCCATGAAACAAAATCTACTGCTAAACTAATGATAGCTTTGTGTCCCCACTGTTTGTTAATATTAAATCAGGAAGCTCAGACTTTCTTGTCTTCAGTGTACTGAGGATTGTTCCTGTCAAGGTAAAAGGCTACTCTACTGCATACTTTTCACATCAACCCACATTGATTTGAGAGATGTAACAAGTTTGTCATAGGTTGTTTTTTATCCCTTTATTCCTTTGTGGAGGATTTTCAGGGTGTGGCAGTCTTCAGGCTCTCCCTGCTCTTTGGATGATGAACATGGTTTTTGTCACTTCATTGTTGGGCATTCGTGGTGGAATTTGGATGTGTTTTTTTGAAGATTTGACGACCCACTTGTGAGACGCATCGTTTATTACAAAGTAGTTACAACTGGATCTGTAAATTCTGAGCAATTGCATGTGACTAATATCCTTCCATCCCCAAATGGGTTCAGTGTGAAGAAAAAATACTTCTATTAATTCATCCTCTGTATTTGTAGTGGGAAAAAAGGGGCCTCATATCCTCAGTTTTCTTGATTTTCTCATTGAATGAATTACTTCTTGCAGAATGGGAATTATGCTTGAGAGATCATTTCATATGGCATTGCCTTTGTGATTCCACAAGCCTATTTTAAATGCTTGGAAGAATTGTGAAATTCATTATCAGTACTTAGACCTCATTAAACTGAAAAGAGGCATCTCAACTTACTAATTGGTTCCAAGGGGGAGGATAGTATGAGAAATAAGCAAAGTAATTAATATTGGCTTTATCAGGCTCTATTGCAGATTTCGTTTTTTTCTTTCTTCTCTAATATCTCCTCGGTGTGCCATAAGTCATGTGGCATATTTACACTAAAGATCCAATTACCTTTCCTGGAGAGACTGGAATGTGCATGTGTGACAGTGGGGACAAAAGTGGGAAATATATTTTGTCCAATATTAACAACTCAATGGCAGAATTGATCGAAACATTTCATGTCCTGCCTCTCTGGATGAAATTACAATTTAAAAGCAGGTACATGTCATACTTTTTTAAAAGGATCATATTATGATCTGATACTGTATCTGGTTATCTAGAAAAATGTAATGAAGCAGTCAGTAAAATAAACATATCTACAATTGAAAACGTGTTTTATCGGTGCTGAAAATATTACACCATACAGTATCACATGTTCTATACCTCCCTTAACTGCAGTAAGATGTGATCAAAATGTTGATCATGTGACACAGTCGCAGAACCCTCCCCGCCAATTTATCCCTTTATCAGCTCATAGGTGTTGCATAATCCTCACAGTCGACCCTTCATTGTTCATCATACAGCACAAAAGGTCATTTAGCCTTTGTATTATGCATTAATACACGGTTTACATGTTGCAGGCACATTTGCACACTGCGTAAAATGTCTGTCTGGCAGTGAGAAGGCCAGCAGTCACATCAGAGGCTAGCAGCTGTTCTCTAAAGGCTCTCTGACATGACTCTATCTCTGTTTCCTTTTCTTCCTTCTGAATGTAACTCTTTCATCAGTGCAGGCGATCTAAAAATATGAAATACCAGTTCTGGACATTTGCCAGTTGAGGAAAAGGGCTTGAACGAAGGACAGGAACAGCTTGACATTTAAAAATATGAGTGACATCTCACTGACAGAAGACGTGTTTTTACATTATTATTTTGCCTTTGTTTATGTGTGTTTAATGGACATGAAAGCTGCTGTCTGATTGCTGTTGTACAGTCAATTGCAATGGCATGCTCAATAAGCCACACATCACCACCATAAAAGCCAAATAACCACAGGCATTTATCTTTCGCGAATCCGAATAGCATTTAATGCCCTTGATCAGGACCCGACTCGTGGTGTCCTGGGCCTGTGTTGAGTGTGACAACAGAGAGGACCGACTTTGAGGCTCGTATGCAAATGCAAAATCCATTCCTTACTACTCGCTGCTTCCTCTGTTCCGTGCAGTTTTCATGCATCTTAAAACAACACCAGCTCCTCTCTGTGTGCAGTCATTTTGCATTTCAATAGTATCACCCATCTTTGGCCCACTGCACAGGACCAATCTGACAGCCTCCTTGTGTGACACCCTGTCAAAACCAGCAGCCATATTTTAAGGCTTTCTATGCTTTTATTGTCATGGACAGTGATTTTTATTTTTTTTTTATGGAAGCAAATAGTAGTTTTGTATGCTTTGTAAATTGTTCTGATTCTCTCCAGCAAACACATGCGCTCTCTCCTATAAAAAAAAAAACATGGACACATACACACACACACACATTCACGTGTTAACTAAAAACATACACGTGCATTAAAAAAAGAAATCCAGCTTGTTAAGAAAAAATATATCCTCAAGGGTTGATACCTTTGCTATCTGAAGCTTTTTCCCCAAACGCTGTTAATTCTCAAAACAATTTGAATTCTCAAGTTTACTCAAGCGTTTCGCAGCGGTTTACACTGACACACAAGTCCTCTGCATTTTTCTTCAGCCTCAAAACAAATTTGCCCCGCAGTTTATCGAACAATATGTCACTCACTTTCACCCCAGCATTTGTCTAGAATAACAACGGTAAATCTGAGGCTTCAGATGTTTTCACAGAAGGAAGGGAAAAAAATAGTCACTCAATTTGACAACATGCAGTCATATGTTTTGTACCTCTCACTGTCTTCCATCTGCATTAATTTGACAATCTCTAATCTGGCGCTCCCATTTTCTGTCAGCGACAGAACTGCTGTAGCCTGCTGGCTTGGATGTCTGCAGAGAGCATGCACAAAGAAAGTGGAGCCTATTATGGGTCACCTTGGACGCATTTCCCATTAAAAGGTGACAGGCATGCTGCTCTACAACACGGACTGCTGTGGTTTGGAAATAAGGACCTGCTGTCCCTTGTAAATTACTTTTAAGCTATCCAAATACCGCCAGTTGTACAGACTGGGAGTTTGCATGGACTTACATGTGACATGGACTCTGAGCTTGGAGGGAGCTACTGGGATCTAGATGTCACACAGTTATCAGTTATATCGTCACGTGGCACTTAAATATGTTTGAGCAGAGTGTGCACATTCAGTACAGACTGTGCAAATAGTGCCACTGGCTGCCAATCACCAGAATCCAAAGCCCTAGAGAGACAGGTTACCTGCTAAATTGAGTCCCTGAGGCTTTCCATTTGGTTTGTATATGGAGTGTAACAGTGACATCTCTCACTGCTATTCTTTGACTCTTACATTAAATTCCTATTTCACTTGGATAATTAGGTTTTACCGAAATGATTAATGTTCAGAATCCCTCTATAAATTGCACATATAGTACTTTTTCATGTACACACAATGTTGAACGCCTGTAACAGATGGCAGAAAGTGTCACCATTCAGAAGATATGCTTGCCATCAGGATCTCCAGAGACAAACCACACGGTCTGGGCTCATTACAGAAGACAGCGAGTCATTGCATACTTATTGCATACTGACGTTTCTATTGAGATAGACTGACCATTTTCCTCTGTGCAATGGCTGTTACATCACATTTGAAGAACCATTTACTGGTCCCACAAGAACTCTACTCACATTCATTAAGGCAGGCAGAACCGCAGATCCACAGGAATTCAGAGTCGGCGCTACGCGTTCATGTCATGCATGATTTGACAGCATTTGCTTTCATCCAGGCTTGCTGTCCATAACTCATCCGGTTTTGATGCTTCCAGCGTGACTCATTGTGCCAGAGAATGTCGACTCAACGACACTCAGCAGCTGAGACACTGCTGCAGCCAGGTGTTGTCATTTGTGTAGATAATAGCATTACAGTTAAGTGCTCTGACAAATTTCCATGTGGTAGACTTGAACAAAGCAGGTCCCTCTGCGAGAAGTTGTGTAGCATGTCAGAGGGTTTTGTTATGTTTCACAAGTCCTTTTACTTTCACTATTCAATTTATTTACTGTCAACACACTGTTACATCTTCATTTGCAGACATAAAAGGAGCCATGCTGTGATAAGTCAAATAATACAATAGGATAGAATTGAATAAATAGTAATTGAAGACCCAGAAAGACTGAAAAATGGGTTTTTTTCACATTTCTTTTGGTTTGGGCTCAAATAAAACATATCACATGTAATAAGTTATCATATATGTGACAAAAAATTTTAAACATTTTTGAAGTACACAAGCAGACATTCAACGCATGTTTCTTTACAACAAGATGATGATTTTTCTAACTCTGAAAATGCCGCAGAGTCTGAAAGGTTGCTATGGAGTCAGATGATGAGAAAATAACCTTGGAACAGCAGTTAACAAATAAATCTCACCATAAGGTTTAGTTGTGATGTTTCTTCTTCAATTTAAGTCTGAGGTCTTCCAAATTTCCATTTACAATTGAAATGATTTTCTACCAGTTAAAGTAAGATCTATTTCAAATAAACGTCTGTTAAGTCCCTATCTTTCATCAAATGAGGTAGCACAATGGTGACTGAGCCTGTGACTCACTGATGAAAGCCCTTGCAATTGTTGTATATCTAACTGTGTCTGAATAAATGTCTGTGGTGACATTCTCACAAAATGATTGCAGTTACTGCTCATTGCCATAGGTGCCGCCAAAGAGAAGGAAACGTAGATCTTCAAGATAGTCACTTAAAAAAAGAATATACAGCACGGATGCAGTTATAAAATCAATCTCATCACTAGGTCAGTTTAGTAGCTGGAGTTCTGGAACTTTCAATCATATCACATTATCTTCATCAGTAGATGGAGTCTTAAAAAGTGTAAAAATATAAAACAATGAAATGCATTTAAAAGAAGAATAAGGAGTCTTTAAAGTGCATCGAGGGTGGAAGACATATCATGATCCTTTTCTTTAATAAAGTCATTTTATAACTATATAAAAATGCTCCGCTACAAGTAAAAGTACTACATTAAAAGACGGTAGTAAAAGTATTTTTGGCAAACTTGTCAATATTAAAATCAATCAATATCAATGGCCCATTTCAAAGTATTGTATATAGAATATAAATGTGTTAGTAGCATTTTACTACTGCAACTGCTCAAGGTTGAGCTACTTTAACTTCATTATATATTGTTAGGCAGTTCAATTAAACAAAAGCCCCAAACTTAAAAACTTTTTTAAAGTTCCTAGAAAACGTATTTTCATAAAAAACAGGGAATAAATCTACAGGATTTCAGATTTTCAACAGATTTTTATTTTAGATGAACTTGTGTAAAGAGCTGACTCCAAACAAGAGTGTACAACGCACATAGTTGAAGTAGACCTATGAAAAATGAAACTTGATTTTAGAAAATACTTGAACTGAATTGGTTTGCACTGAAAGTAAAATAAATGGGTTAGGACACAAATAGCGACTAAAATGACTTGATAAATTGATATTTTTGCAGGGAACAAACATAGGTGACCATATATATGTTTTGTATGAAAAAAAGGAATATGGGTTGTACGTCTACTTTTCTGTTCCAAAATGTGCATATTATTTTGTCACATATTCAATATCGTAAAGTTTATTATATTTTAGCCCAAACTTTAATCTAACACCAAAAGAAATATGAACAAAATCTCAATTTAAATCAATTCTGGACTCATACTACACTAATTTTCCAGTCTGTCTTGGTCTGCTATTCTATCTATTCTAATCTTTGCCTGTTAGCTTTTTTTTGCCTGAGGTAACTGTGTCCACCAAAGTGTGTTTTTTCCAGCTGAAAATGCCAGGCTCTCTTCTGAAAACATCCAGCTCGGAGCACTTGAGAGTCATATAGCGGACTAGATGTAAAAATAGCATCCCTATTCTGACCCTTTTCCACCATCATGTAAATATAAACATCACAAATAATATGCAATTGCGGCAAAAAGCCTCTGCACAGTGCATGAAGAGGTCAGCTTGGTAAGAGAACACGCGACTTGAATCTAAGACTTAGTTTAGACGAGTGCAGATGAGACCAAGAACAGAAAATTTGGACCAAACTAAATATAGCAATTGGAGGATGATTTTTTTTTTTACAGGCAGAAAAGACTAACAAAAGAAATCTCTGCACAGGAGAGAGGTCAACATAAGAAACATAACCGGGAACAAATCATCTCAGAAACCACGACAGAACCTCCACTCATCTCAGCTTTTTCCAAGCCTGAAAATGAGCAGTGCCTTGTTGGGCGCAGGTCGTAGGTGGGCACCTCTTTTCCTGACAGCCTCTGACTCCTGGCTCAGAGTAATAACAAGGCAGGAGCACAGAGCATGGCAACAAACACAGGGCCGTTCCAGTTGAGGCCCGCTGCTTCGGTGTGACCCCTGACCCCACGGATGACAATTTCAGTGCAACCCTTGTTCCCTGTCAGTCAAAATGTTGCCGGAGAGACAGCAAAAGCTCACACACTCACACTCTGAAGCTGTCATTCGGCAGGCAGACTTTGTCTCTGATAATGGGAGGGAAATGGTAATACAGAAAACAATTATACCCTTGCATGGCTCCAGCCCTCACCTGATGAGAGCGTTCATCTCCAGCCATGTTATTCTCCGTCTCCCTCTGAAATATTCATAATGCAAAGATGGGGCTTCAGAGCATGCAGCGTGTTGTACTCGCAGGCTGAAACCATGGGTGAACTTGAAAAATGCTCATCCGTGTTGCATTGCTTTTGTTTAAAAAGGCACCCGGCACACCTGCCAGCTGGAAATACCACACTGATTTGCATTTTTATTTGATTTTAATGTATTCTTCGGAGGTGATGATTTCCAAATATAGAGTATCCCGATTCTTTGCCCTGTTTGCTAGCAACAAGCATTGCAAGTTAATTCTGTTGCGTCGAGTGTTTTTAATAGATCAAAGAGGAAATCTAGGGCTGTCTTATGCAATTAAGGAGATGCATTAAGAAGAACAAACCCCTGTGGGCTGTTGTTTTCAAATGATGCCCCACTGCTTCCACTGGTGCATCACGATTAAAGTTGCACAGACATGCCCTTTTGTTGAGTGCATCAGACAGGAGGCAACATTCTCCCAGACCAGATACAAGATCTGGATATTTTTCCGTTAAACCAAAGGCTGTTGATGTTTTCTGAAATAAAGAGCCAGGAGTCATCATATCCCCAAGAAACTCTACCGATTTGGCAAGAGGCAGGAAAAAAGACACCCTCTCTTTATTCTTTCCTCCTCCCGTCTGGAAATGTGGCTATCAATTTTGTAACTTAAAAACTGCCTTATCCAATCAACACCTTGACACTAGTTCTGTTTATTATTACTTGTTATTTAACTATTTAACACGAGCAGATTTACAACCAGGCACTGCGCATATTCTGCATACCCAGGCTTGAGAAAAACACACAAATCCCAAATGAACTTTAATCAATTTGATTCTGATTTCTGTTAAAAGTTTTATGGACATAAGAAGAGAGATTTTTTTTTTATAATAGAATGTGGTAGAGCTGAGAGAATCAAGAGTGAGACGAGCCCACTGATCTACTTCTATCCTGCAGGTCAAGTGGGGCGCTGATGGTTATTCCCCACAGGAGCTCGCTTGATGGTTCAATTATATCCAGAAACTGACATTCAACTCTTTCTCTCTGTCCTCAATGACTTTAAGCTACTTCATGGCTTAGTTCCCAATTAACAAGTGTCCTATGTAACGAAACCATCTGAAAACTGATGCATCCTCACTCTTGTAATCTAAAATGACTTGACATGTTTTCACAATAACACTTAATTTTAGCATTCAGGCAGTAAATAAACACAAATATATGATTTTTAAGCTATTTTAGATGCCAAACAATTAGTAGATTAATCTGTTATTTAATTAACAGAATGTCATTCTGCAATCATTTCTAACTTGACTCATTGTTTTAGTCATTGCTTTGAGTTTTGGACTGCTGGATAAATAAAACAAGCTATCTGAATAACCTGCATTACCCTAAGGGAAATTATAACAGGCAATTCTTTAACTATTGTTTTACATTTTATAGACAAAACAATTAGTCTATTAACTGGGAATATTAGTCTATATTGAAAATAATTGTTGTTGCTTTAAATCAATGTTTAAACTCCTACAAAACATCTATAATTGTTGTTCCAGCAGTTAAGGAATTGTGTAGCTATAATCCTATATGATGATCTGTTTATAATCCACACTGACATATTATTAAGACTTCAATTGAAAACAAATTTCTTTATCGATTAAACCACCAAGTTCTGAGAGTCCAAGATGACTTCTTCATATTTCTTGTTTCATCCAACCAACAGTCACCAACTCGTTTACTTTAATCCCCTTTATTTAGCATTTTAATTATATAAACATTGAATAAATAGTTTATAACACACTATATTAGTTGTTTGCAGATATAAGGTTTTCATTAATATACAGTATTTATCAACAATTATAACTTTTTCCACTTATAAGTGCCCACGGGAGGAGTTATATGACAAAATACTTATAATTAAATGTTTATATATATTGGTTTTTAAATCTTATATATGATGGGGGCGTTTAAGGTAATTTAGTATAATATAAAAATGCAGAAAAGCTGCCAATCGTCACATTTAAGATGCTGGAACAAGAAAATATTTGGTATTTGTATTCTTTCTCAAAATTGTTGCAAACATTTCAACTAATCAATTAATCTTCACTTCTTTCAGTTTACATATAATTATATGGTTACAACTGCCATACTATGTTTTCAATGGAGTAATTATCCATTTATATACCAGAAATGGATGCTTCATAGAACAAGCTATAAAGGAGTATAGTTACTGACAAATGAGAATGTCTTTATATCCGCTTACAACTATGTTAAGTGTGTTATTAAGTGGAGTGAATGTTTAAATTAACACTAATAAATTTCAACACTTGGCTTTTATATTGATTGAATTAGGATTGACTGAGCTGCAGTGATTAAATGCTTGCTGTTCTAACTACGGTAGTTTTTTTCTAAGATGCTGAATTCCTGCTTATAACTGATCGGGCCTCACAAACCAAAATATTCAAATGTAGTGAAGCGATATATGCAAATCCAGCCATGACACATTTCACAAACCCACAGCTCATTGTCAAACATTACTTCAAATCACTTTGCAGGCAAAATACCGGCAACTTTTTCCCCCTCTCTCTGCTTTTTCTCTCTGCAACCTCCTTGATCTTGTGTCGTGCTGACGGGTGTAATTGTCAGATGGTCCTCTGCTGCACAACTCTCATATGTGGAGAGTCTGAGCGCAGTGGGTGGGAGAGGCCAGCGGTCGAGGTGGGTCGAGTCCGTTCGGTCCAGTCCTCTTAGCCTTCGGGGCAAAGTCAGTAGCTCGGCGATAATTGCATGGTTGAGCCAGTGTTCATATTCATGATAACCCTGAAGCAGGCCTCTTCTCCTACGAATAGATGTAGTTTTCTTTCTGCCTGCTCTCACACATCTCTTCATCAATTCAACAAGCTGCAGGGGTCTCGCTCGCTCAAAGAGTGTAAAGCACAATTATTCTTGTTTACAGGACACTTGTTTAATGTTTCGCACTTATTTTTGATTAAGCATGCGATAAATGCCATTAAGGTACCTTAAAATACATTTTACAAAAGAAACAATGATATGACAGTCAGTAGTGGAGGAAGTATGCAGATATTTTAATAGCAAAAGTAATAGTATTGCAGTGTAATAATAGACTGTTGTAAGTAGAGTTCCTAAATTCAAAATCCTAGATAAATGAAATGAAAGGAGAAAAAAAAGTTACATTCTTTTTCTATTTTTCACTTTGTTGTGACATATTGGATAATGTGAGCATTTATTCAAATTCAAATTATGAGAGAAGTCTAGAGAGGAACTGCTAACAACTCGCATGTGAAACAGGATAAAGGGCCACAAGCACGCACTGCTTTTTAATTATCAGTGTACAACCAAAAAGCTTGGAAACCACTGGTTTGACCTTCAACAATGCATTTTATAGTCTTGTTACATTTTTATCGAAAAAGTTAGTTGTAACTACAGTTTTCTGATTAATTTCAAGGGAAATGTATTTTTCTTCCCAACCGAAAGGTCCCAGTTTGAAATAGTCTGAGACGGTTTGAAACAAGTCAAGGACATAAACAAACAAAAAACAGAGCAAAACTACTTTGTTTGGGTACTTTTTTAGGTTTAGAACAAACATCATGGTTTGGAATAAAATGAAATTGAAATTGAAAACAAACAAAAATGCAATAAAAGTACTTGGTTACGTTCAGGATACAAACAACAATCTCCTTGGCGATAGCCCTGTGTTTTTTGACACTATTCGATACTTTTTTGTGACATGTGGTTATTTACCACAAAATACGTTTCATTGTATGGGAACTCATTTCTTTCTAAAATGTAGTGAAGAAGTATAAGTAGCCTAAAAAAGAAATACTTGAGAAAAGTCTGTTTGGCCACCACACAGTGAGCAGTTCTGTTTGATCCCCCTTGAGATGCTGATTTAATGTAGTATGTGTCTGTTTTTTTTCCTTTCTGCTCAGAGGGGGGCACATGTGAAGTAATCGCTGCTCACCGATGCTGTAATAAAAATCGTATTGAGGAGCGGTCTCAGACGGTCAAGTGTTCTTGCCTGCCAGGGAAGGTGGCTGGAACCACCAGAAACAGACCTTCATGTGTCGACGGTGAGTATTTTAGCAGATAAGGAAAAATAGCATAATGGGTTTTACTACAATGCTGTACAAAAGTGGCACAAAAAAGAAAAAAATAAATCGTAGTTTTCAATGCAAGCCACACTGCAGGAAAAGAAAGGTTTCCATTTTCTTTATATAGTAAAACTAAATATGCACTGTATACAAATAGTAATATTTTGACAAAACTGCTTTGCACATGTATTGTAAAGATACAGAGATTTGTTCAAATAAAAGCTTAAGTCCCCCATGCAATGCCTTGTCCAAGATAAGAACAACATTACATTGGATAATGTCACAGCCAAATACTGGTGCTGACAGACAGCAGAAGGGATCTGCAGGGGTAAGCTTTACTCCAACAGTCACACACAACTGCTGAATATATCGCACCTCAGGGATGAGTAAAGAAGGTAGGAATAAAAAATAAAAAAAGCAAAGAGATGCAGAGGAAAGCGGCTGTTGATTACACAGGTATCTTGTAGATATTTAATGATGGTTTTATACATGCTTTGACATATGTCGTACACAGACTCAATCCTTTGTAAACAATGGATTTGGTGCCAAGGTCTGACACAACTAAAACACATATTGGCTTGAGGAAAACCTCTTACCTGCAGCTTTTATCCTAAATCCTTTTGCAAATATTACTGAAATCTCAGAGCGGTCACGGGGAATAGGAGGTTGCTGGATGTCAACTCTGACAGATCCCTTTCCTCTGCCACACATTACAAACCATTTACTGTCTACTTACCCTGTATTTAAGGCAATTTTCTCTCCTGACGGCAGAAATGTGGCTTGCATTGAAGTCAAGTCACAGTCAAATATACCGATCCACTCACTCGGTGAAAAGCCTCAGTTCAACCCACTGCATTCATGTAGCCTATGACTGCATCTAATTAAGAAACTGCATTGTAATTGGCAAGGGCTTTGCACGGTAACAAGTTGTCGGAAGCACATACATGTGACACAAAACGCCAACTGTCTTACTGCCACCTTTGATGCTTAGAATTAGACACCCCCGCCTAATGGCCATCCATCTGCAAAGTGTTGCGCTGTGCAATCAGGTTTTGCACTCTGTTAGGGTGAAAGGCACCTGCATCACCATTTCTCTTGTCTTCATTGCCTGCAGCATCCATAGTAATTGGGAAGTGGTGGTGTGAGATGGAGCCTTGCCTGGAGGGGGAGGAATGCAAGACGCTCCCTGACAACTCGGGCTGGATGTGTTACGCCGGCAACAAGATCAAAACCACAAGGGTAAGATAACCGCTCTTGACCACGGTAAAACGAGACGTTATAGCAGAGAGGTGGGAGAGAAATGTGCAGCGCTGCGACACTCGCTGTGGCATCAACGAGGCAGCATAGTTGGCGCGATTGAATTTTAGTGGAAATTGACTTGTTAACAACACGCTCCAACCCCTCATTTCCTCTTTTTCTTTTTCTCGTCAGAACACTCAGCCATACACAACATCAACATATTAACACTTCGTGGAATGGACGCAAGGGCACGCCTCCGGTGGAAAGGTTAATCTAAAGGTCAGCCTCTTCATTTATACTGGGACACTGGTATGCTAATTCAGTTCGTAATTGCTAAACTTAGTGGAGGGCGAAACACACAATTTATGATAATTTCTGTGATACTCACATCATCCTAAATACATCTTTCCTTCTTGTTTCAGCACTGTCACAGGACCAATTATCACAAAGACAATGAACCTATTGTTGCTTTCAGAAATGTGAACACTTCTCAGATTAAAGTGTAAAAAGATGTAGAATACATAAAGCACATCCTGCTCAAGGCCACCGAAAATACTGACGCTCCATGATGCCTGCGGGGAACTTCATCATAACCTTGTAATGA
Source organism: Anoplopoma fimbria (assembly GCF_027596085.1). Lineage (NCBI taxonomy): Eukaryota > Metazoa > Chordata > Actinopteri > Perciformes > Anoplopomatidae > Anoplopoma > Anoplopoma fimbria. The sequence continues at coordinate 20,438,591 of NC_072460.1, forward strand.
GTATATTTTCATCATTTCTTTCCAACTTTGAGATGGAATGTGAATGTCTGTGCATTTGAATTAGTACCTGGAGAGCATTTAACGCGCCTCCTCAGACATCAGTAGGACAGATTTTCACTAACAAGCACCAAACAAGACAAGAATACATCAAAAGGACACGAGATGAGCAAGTACAGTAGACAGCCCTCAGGTTTTTCTTTTTTTATATATATACTGTAAGAGGAAAAATATTGTACAGAAATTGTTTGTCTTTTTCTTGTGTACATGAACTTTATTTATGGTGGTGTGGAAAAACAATCTTTCGAGTCCCTGAATGCAGTCTTGACCATCCCTCTTGTTACCCACAAAACCCAACACAGCCAAATTCTGATGAGTTCAATGATGTGACGTTAAGATAAAACAGATGAAATTGTGAGGAAGACGTTTTGCAAATACAGCTTGTGTGTCTTGACACTGTACATTTTACCATTTTGTTTGTATGGTTCTTGTATGCCTTTGATCACCTCTTAAATGGCTTTACCAGTCAAACTTGGTAATGTGTCAGCTACCCTGAAACTGATTGATTCACCAAAAAACGTGATACCAGTAGGTTGTTTTCGATACTTGAAATGCCTTATTTGTGTTAAATCATTCAAAGATGATATTGTACATATGATTGATATGTGCTGAAATTTCATTAAAGTCACTGTTCCTGTAATAAATGTGAGTGCATCCTTGCTACGGCCCTCACAAGTGTCAGTTACAGTACCAGCGCCTATAATATCTGAATACACCTTGATTCTACAGAAGCCAAACCAATGGGTTTGACATTTTGGAAAATAGGTATACCTTTCTCACCAAGAGCTAGATGAGAAGATAAGTACAACTCTCATCATGTCTGTATGGTAGATATGAACTTGGAATCAGGCACCAGTTAGCTTAGCTTAGCATTAAAACTGGAAACAGGTGGAAACAGCTAGCCTGGCTCTTTCAAAAGGTAACAAAACCTGACAAAAAGCACCTCTAAAGCTCACTCATTAACACATTATATCTAATCTATTTAATTAAACTGAAATGGAATCGTAAAAATTACAAGTTGTGGTTTTACAGGGGATATTCTGTCAGGCTATAGAGAGCCGAGGTGAAACCTGCCCTTTTTTTTTTCGAGAGGTAAACCCAATTCAAAAACATGTTGACACGCAATTAACAAAAAATCCAGCATTGTAGGAACCTGGACACTTGCTGCATTTTTTATGCATTCAAATTCACAGTCGTCAATGTAGGCACGGGGAAGGTGCACAGACGTAAAAGTTATCCCCCGAAGTAAGCAACAACTTAGGCCAAGGCTCACTTAAGCCGCCTCTCATCAGTATGTCATGTTCAAGATAAGGATAGCAATTTTTAAAAAACAAGATATAACATTGCTGCCTATTCAATACTCTATTTTAAGAGGACCTGGTAACCATGCGGATACATTTCCACAGGACCTGTAGGTTTTGTACTTTCACAGAGTAATTGTGGTTGGAGTTTATTAAAATCATGTAGGTTACAATTCCATGCTGCAGTGGATAATAGGACTATAGCTTTACATTTAATAGACAAAAATGAGACTGGTGTTAATCTTACTCCCGTCAAGAAAGCAAATAAGCATTAAATGTCAAACTATTCCTTTAATCATAATTATCTCAACCGAAAACATCTCGGTCATCCCTTAAGACCTGCATCTTTAAGCCAGACACCCAGGTTATCAACTGGAGTTACTCTTGCTCTCTGTACACACAGATATATAAAGCTACGAACACTCTTGCACATAGATGAATGGGTAACGGGACTTGCTCCTGTATTTACAACACTTTGATGCAGTATCACAGTGGGATGCTGGCCATTGCTTTCACAGCCTCTGCCCCTCTGAAATTATTCCAGGAGGAACTCTGGGTGACTGCTGGTGCTGTGGGTCATCCATCTTCTGGAAAAATGTTACCAGAAGAAAAGGAAGAAAAAAAATCCTGGATCTAACACTTGTTTTGTTATTTTCCACTGTGCACTTACTGTGCGTATATTCAGCTTGTCAGTTCAAGCAATTGCACCACTTCGCCCATCCATGAGATCAAAATATAAAAGCTTGATTGTGGTCCATCCTGCTTTTAAACTTAGAAATAAATTTGACTCAGCTTCTGACCAATTATCTGCCATCATCAACAATGTTTGGAACAGGAATAGAGAGCCTCTGCTTCAATAGCATCTTGCACAGTTTATTTATGCAATGAAGGTTTCTTTTATAGTTTTTTCTGAAATGATATCGGGTATCTACCACTGTACCTGTGAGTGACATTTGATCATCTTGTCATTTTAACTTAAATAAAACTGTGATAATTTTTTGGCATTAGACAATGACAGCTTCTTCTCTAAAAACCCTGCTTCCAAATTTAAGACTCTGTGATTTGTTTACACAGTATTAAATCTTAGGAGGAAAGTCACAATGTTATTTTTTACTTGTAATCCAGGATGCATCTTTAAATGATTGTCCTGATCCCACAAATGTCCACTTCATACCCGGTAAGATAAAATAAAGGCAAAGCTACTGATTCAATCTAATATTTTCACAGAATATGTTGTTCTGCTCTTTGCTAGAACATGCGTTAAGTCCATTGCGCTCATTGTTGGATTTAAAAGTTGGTTGTGACCCAAGGAAAAAAATATATTTTTCCTGGGCTGAAAAAAAGAAATCTGTGTGGTCACGACAATATCTCTGAAGACCTGACTGCTGTAAAACAGCTGAAAAAACCCTTAAATAATGGTTTGACTTTTCCCATAAGTTTGATTAGGGAGTATTCTTGTATGTGACAGAATCACAGGGTGCTGATGGAGTGCTGCAAACACAAATCAAAGCCCCAACCAAGTATGAATTTCAGCTTTCTAGAAAGACTTGTGAAAGAAACTCACAGTTCAAAAATGCAGTGCGAAGGCAAGTGGAACAGAGGCAGACCTGGAAGTGTGGTGAGACTTTGGCTCAATAAAACCCTTCTTAAAGATATTTGCATGGCAACTAGAGTCAATTTGCATTGTTGAAATTGTCATTTTTGCAGTTGTCATCCCCATTCATTGCCATACAGATGAAGAGGTGAATTCGACACAATTAAACACTTCAATGAGGAGAGACAACCGTGTTCAGCTGTAATGAGAAGTACATTTGATTGTCAATCCAGGTGAGGCTGTATTAGCAATCATAAGTGAATTAATAGGCATCTAAATTTGCATGTGTTCAGGGTTTCCCTGCTATATTTCTGCCATTGCATGTGTTGTCTGTTAGCTCCATGTACTCCAGCCCAGTATCATGGAAGTTTGTGAAATAGGGGCAAAATGCAGTCTATTGGTTAGTGTCCATGGACACAAATCGTCTTTTTTTCCGTGTAGCTGAGCAGGAAAATATGGCCAATGGAGAGTCAATTAGGAGCTATATTCGTGGTGGAGACACAAATTAAATGCACCCATGTGACTAAGCAACAGCCGTTAGTGGATTTCTTGCCAAACCTTACCCTTCGCCGATTTGTTGCCTAAACCTGAGCTAAACCATGATGTTTTTCCCTAACTTAATAAATTGGTTTTGTTGCCTTAACCTAAGTCGTCATGAAAAGAAAGTTGAGATGAGTGACAAGAAAAAAAAAAAGCAATTTGTGCTCCTGAACATGAAACCAATAGATTTTATTTGGTGACTATTTCACGAATTTCTGTGAGACTGTGTTGTGTACGCTGTGTATCATGCAGCTTAAAGACTGAGGCCAAACTTGAAAGGTGCATTCAAAAGAGTGCAGATAACTGCCAGGTGTGTCTGTAAAAAACACTGCTGTATTGTGTGATTAAATGAATACAACCCACAATTGACTTACCTCCCGTCCAGACACTTATGGCCTGTAAGGCGCTGATAAACACACTTCATCCAAACTCAAAAACAAGCAGCAATGCATGCAGGCTCAAAGTAGGCGTATGCAGCATTTCATCGGGTCTGAGATGCACTCAGCTGTGTTATCACAAGCAGACCGTATCGGTTCTTGAGCCATAACTGGGCAACAAAAATATAATGCAGTTTGCTGCAGCAGAATCTGAAATCAGCTGTGGAGAGACACGAAAGTGCACATTCTCTCGCTCACAGAGCTGATAATTACATCATGCTGTCCATCATCCATCGCGCTTAATTTATAACTTGTATGCAGCAGCAGTGACTGCTAAACATGGCTGCATGAATATAAGAAAATTCTATTGCCTTTCAAACTAGCCTTTCAAATAATGTTTCTGGTCCAACATGGGATTGCTAAATGGGCATAATATGTGCAATATGGCAGCGAGCGGCATCTCATTTTCCGTCAGTCTTCGCTGTGGCTCTCTGGGCTGCCGCTTTAGGCTCTGATGTCTCACATCAAGCTGCAGAACAGTGAGAAATAAGACACAAGTGATGGTGATTTGCCCTGACTTCTTTTTATGATGCACCAGGGATGTCCTGGGAATGGAGGCTCCCATGGGTTTGTTAAGAAGACACATTTCATTCAAAACACTCAGACAGTCTAGTCATGCTCTATTCACTGCACTTGGAAGTCACTACTCTGTTTCCCATGAATATCAAGGTGCAGCTTAAAGCAACAGGATATCATGATAAGGTGTAAAGTGTGAAATAACTCCATCGAGACAAAATCCCCACACACCTCTAATTATCTGCTTGAGAGAGGATCAATGCTTAAGATGCCTTTTTTATTAGTGGTGTATAAAATTAACTGTATGGCTGTTGCGAATACCAGATCTGCACTGGATACACATACAGTAAACTGCAAAGGTGCACATATACTGTGTACACAAAGCATTTAACAAGATAAAAGCCATTAGCTTCTCTTTGCAGTTGTTTTCTGTGGTATCAAGCAATCGGCAAGATTACCCAGTCTAATCACATCCTGTAACCGAGAACAGTCTCCACTGCCCCTGCAGGATTCTCAGATTTTAAAGTCAAGGTAATGCCGACCAAACTGGATTCTAATTAAAGTTGACATCAGGTGCCTCATGCTCCTTCCCCCCCACCCTCCTCCTCAGGCTTTCATCTAAATGATTCATGCAGAGAGCACCAGGCCTTTCATGCCGTTAGGTCCCCACAAAGGAATAACAACTTGATCATACATAGCAAACATAGATAGATTTACAATGACACCGGCACAGTGTCTGTTGCACCGACTTATATCAAGTTATGTCAGACGGATGTCGAGGCACTCAGCTGACATGTTGTGTTTTTTTGCATGAACGTTTTTACTGATATTCGTGCTGACAAATGTGAGAGAGAAAATTAAATCAGAGAGCTAAAAATGGTTTTCTAATTGAATCACATTGCACCGTTGAGACTAAATACAACTAAATGTTGAGTTCCTTGGTGGGATAATTTGACTAGGTTGTGACCTGCTGTGAACCTGAAGTGATTGTTTAGAAATGAACCTGACAAGTGTGTGTCAGCCATATGTTGTGGGACGGAAACTCTGGCATCGTGGAAAAGGATCAGTTTGAGCCACTCAGTGTTGCTCTGGGTAAGAGCATCAGCGTAATGCCTAACGGAAACATTAAATTGAATCCTTGGCTGAAATTGAAGTCGACACAGGTAGGCTAAATAATTGCAGAATAGAGAAATGAATACTTGGAGGCTTTTTTTCTTCTTCCTCTTATGAGTGGGAAGAGGATTTATCTCTGTGTGAGAACGACTGCCTTGAATTAAAGATGAGCTCCCCCTGCATTTTGTCAAGCTATTGTGAACAGCACAGCATATAGTACACAATAACTACAGGTATGCAAAAATAGGTTTGGTATAATGGTTCAGCTTTGTGGAAAAGATGAACAGACTTACCATGGCATGGAAATGACTCCAGGCTGAGTAAGTGGGTTGTGTGTTCTTTTATCGATGAATTGGAAAGCCGCAAACCGTGTCTCTGAAAAAACAAAAAATGTGTTAAATGTTGCACTGCTAATGAAAACAAACAACTTTATTCAGACTGGTAGTTTGGTTTGTCATGTCCATCCTTGAAATGAAAAGGTTTGTGCCTTAAGAAGGGACAGAAAGGACTTCTAACATCATCATATTTCCGATGGATATCCTTGAAACACAGATAGGGATACTATTGTGTTCATCACCAAAAACCGTCTTGTCTGAGATTTTTAATTAGTTTGTTTCATGGCAGACAATGACATAATGTGAGCGTCATATTTTTGAGGTGAAGGACGTGAAATGAGCTGCGACCGTCTCATGTCCAATCCTTCTCTCCGACTGTGGTGTCTTGCTGTAGGTTATTTTCTTCCTCACCACTCTGGCCTCAGCCTTATACGTGACTTTAATGGAGGCTGACAGTAAATCACAATTACCCATACAAGACACTTTAAAAATAGTTTAGGGAAATTAGGCTACCCTAAATTGAAGGGTAAACACATGAACACATGGCCTGCGCTGAACAGGGTTCTGTGAGTGCACGTCATTTGAGGATTCAAAGTTCAGGACAGTTAAGATTTAAGATGTGTAAGAATTTACACCCCAAAAAAAAGAAAAACAGATCAGAGGCAAATTGGCGTTGGCATTGGCACAGCGTTCACTGAGCTACAGCTAATGAGATTGCATCAGCACAACCCTAACCCATGCTACAAAAGTACCTACTTTTTCAAATCTGACTACTGAGAGACACTGACATCACAAAAAAGAAAGACCCCCAGGCACACTGAATACTGTCGGCCTCATGAAGATGGTTCGAAATGTTTTGCTACAGTCCGATACAGAATCGCAAGTATTGTTAATCTCACATTTAAATGTTGCACATTGATGGTTTTTGTTTTTTAGGAAATTTAGAAATGTTGTCTTTACAAATCCATGGTCCACTTTAAAATCCATGACCACATAACCTGCTTATACTGCAGAAATACACAACTGTTATATTGTGTATATGATTAGAAAAAGAGGGAGAAATATAGCACTATCTCTATTGAAAGGATGTGGAAAGAGTAGGCCTACCAGATGTTTTAAGATGAAATGTGATTCTAGTATTAAATACAAGAACACCTTTAGGCTGCATAATATATTTTGCGATAAATGTCAACCTACACACTAGTGGAGCAACATCAGCAACAAGAGCCTTTATGTCCATCCAATAATTAACAACTTTGCAGCCTGTACATGCAACAGATTATCAGTTATAAATATGCAATCGCCTTCCTCAGTGCACCAGCCTCACTAGAATAAAACAGAAATTACGCAAAACAGAAAAAAAGAAAAAAGAAAAAGAAAGACTAATGGACACCACGAAGGGCAAACATTCAGCCGCATTAATTAAATAGTGACTTCTTATAATCAACAGCAGGATTAAACATCACCAAGGCAGACACGAAAAACAAAGATGTATCAACAGTAAACTTAACAGCGTGAGCATCAAGGGCAAAGGAGAAACTCAAAGTAACTAGGCAACACTCTCATCTGTACAGTCACAACTATGCCTGAACTTGTTACTGTACTCACCTGTCTGAACAGGACATTATAATGTGAGACTGCTCGTTCATAGTCAAAGCATAGCATAACCAGTCCACTCAGCCAATGTTCATGACCTGTTGGTGACCCCAGATCGTGGCTGCGTTTGATTTGTGTCACTTAGAATGCTGGCCGGGTTGGGCATATAATTACTGTTTGATTATGGCAGATGAAACCTTTTTTTTTTATATATGCCAAAAAGCATATAAGCCATGAGGCATAATGAACAATACTTGTGCTTAAAAGTACTAACAAATACTCAAAATGGTATGCCTACACATTTTAATAGTTGCCTTGGAAACAAGATTAGGCCTTGGGAAACTTGATTGGTGTGGAGGGCAAGCCGTAGAACAGCAAGAAAACACACATAATATAATACACTGAATATAATAGCATGATCATTTTATTGATGCTTCTTGTCCTAATCTTTAAAGGAATTGTTTGACATTTTAGGAAACACACGTGGCCATTAGCCCTCTTGCTGAGAGTTGGTTAAGGGGATTATTATCAATTTGAAGTAGTCAGTGTATGGTTAGTTTAGCATTAAGACAGGAAACAGGCAAAATCAATTCTTTCCAAATGTTACAAAATCTGCCTTCCAGCACCGCTGAAGCTCGACAACGACAAGACTCCAACAAGAAAAAGAAAAAGTCCTGCACATAAAACCAGTAAAACCACAAATTAACCTATAACAGATCTCACTTGCTAAATTTAAATGTTTATTCAAATGCTTATATTTATTTGTTTTGGTTTTGAAAAGTGACATATGAATAGCGTTTGCACATTGCAACAACCCCGATCTTCAAAAGCCATTCAGTTTCATCTCCTGACCTTACATTTTTATTAAATTAAATTAGAATGAAACCTTATTATCACTTGGTTGAGGATAGTTATTACAATGTGGGATCCATCCACTTTTTTTTCCCACCCTATTTCAGAAATAAACAAAACATTTAAACAATATATATCAAACCAACGTCTATGATTCTCAGTGCAGTTTGGCCCTTTCCTCCCTGAACCAAACAGTGTCTGTTTCATTAGTTCAACATGCAGCCACGAGGCATGAATGCATATGAATACATCACACGGAGCTGATAACATTAATATCGTTCAATTAATGTTTGTTCGTTAAAGTTTAATTGTTCAGCTCTCTCTTTTAATTAAGCAAAAAAATGTAATTTCTTTTCTAGATAGTATGGATGCATAATGACAAAGAAAATAGATGAAACCTTTCAGCCATGACCAAACTACTTTCAGTCTATTGCTCTGAGTCGCCTATATGGTTGCCTGCAGTAAAATAAGGCTAATTTAGTTCACACACACACACACACACACACACACACACACACACACACACACAGAGTAATACACATAGAAAGAGGGAGAGAGACAAGGAGATTTGTGTTTACATTTTTTATTACAAGTGTCAACTCCATATGAGGAAAAAGTTGTTAAAGGGGAATAGAACAGCGTTTTCATTATGTTTTTCATGTGCCCCAGGACAGTTTATTTTCTATTAGTGAGTATGAACTACTGTCCCCAAAAGACACCCACAAGAGAGGGAAGGTTCTCTGCCACATATCACCAGCAAACTGATATCAAATTAGCTGCCAGAATGTGTTATTTGTGAGGGGGTTTGATGTACGAGACTCAAATCTAAAGAATTGTTCAGGCCTTTGTAAATAACAACTCTAAATTGAGGTTACTTCTGTCTCATTTTAGTGGATGGAATGGAGAAAATTGTGCACTTATTTAATCGTTTGTTCATCTGTTGTTGCCTCATCTGTGATGCATTTTTCTTGTGTGCAAACATGTTCAAGCTAAGAGCGAGGATCCCATAACTCCATCCTTAATTACCTTATTTTGGCTGCTTTCATTTTGAATTCAGGATATGATTTTTTGTTTTAAAGCCATGCATTATGACAGGTGCTCAGAGGGTTTCTGCTCAATTTCTTCAGACTAACAGAGATAAAGCTCTTTTGAGTCGCTTTAAAGTTATTTTAAACATAAAAGATAATCAAGCGGTGTGGAAAGATTTCTTAAACTTTTTCTAAGGAATGTGTATGAACCACAGAGTTTACCTAAGACACATCTGAAAGTCACCTAATGAATGTCACACCAGCTCCTTTGAAAACAAATTTGAAAAAAGAAAGTTGTGTGCGCTGCATGGGATTTAAGGATATAGGCACAAATTTGAGAATGCTTGCTGTCATCGTTGACATAAATCCCACTGGGGCGCAAAATATTTTTACCTTATTTCAAACTTTTATCCCAGAAAGTTAGTTCTTGTTGAGAATTTGAAAAACAAAATCTCTTATTTGAACAAATATGGCCATAAAGGTTACAAACAATACACAAGTGCATTATTTATACTGTGTAGTTTATCGAAATGAAAAATGTAAAATCTCAATATTTTTGTGAAAAAATAAACACAGAAGTGAGTGTGAGGATGGTAATAGTATGGAAGTCACACATCAACCTATTCAGTTTAATTCCCAGTGGATTCATTCAGTGCAGCTTCTGTATAGTTGGAGAGAAAATGTAGCTCCATGAGTTCCTGATCTTTCCAACACTTTCTTGTCCAGATCTACTCAGATTTTAAGAACAGTCAGGGAATCTTGGGACCTTTAACTTCAATGAGCTCTGTATGTCTGTACAATATGAATGGTACAAGGAGCAGGAATATCAGATAGGACTACTGTGGGGCTTCTAGCGAAGCCCAACCCGAGTTGAACTTGCAGTATTATATTAAATCTAACTCCTCTGTGTAAACTCAATTTTCAAGCCTGCAAGTTAAATCAGTCACCACAAAGCATCTTTAACAATATACCAATCCCAATCGATTTGCATGAAGACGACACAAATAATTGTTTGTATTTATTGGTTTATTCCCAGAGTTTATGTATAGATCATTAACAATATTCTGTGTGCGTTCAAGAGGAGCTTCAGTTGCCAAAACTGAACTAGATCAAAATAAAAAATGCATATCACGATTTCTTAAAGCCCAGTGTGATGTCTTCAGATTGCATATTTTGTCTGACCAATGCTTAAAAAACTAAATATGTTGAATTAACAACCACATAAGACAAAGAAAAGCAGCTAATCACAATTTAGATGCTGGAACCAGATGATGGTTTTGCATTTTTGCTTGAAGAAATATTTAGGCAGTTAAAAGGTGAAGCCGTATGTTAAGTAATTAATCTGGTTAAGACGTTCTGAAATAATACTGTATAAATGTGGTTTAATCACAAGTCATTGTAGCACTCCTTTAAATCTTAAACATAGTACAATAGAACAGCTGCACCCTGATCAAGCTCGTCAGAGAGATGTTGATTAAAATCATTTTGATGCCACGGAGCAATTTGTATCGTGGTTGGAAGGGATTGCATTGTATTGAAAGCAATTTCTATCATTGCATTCACTTATTTTAAAGTCAGCACTCAAATTAAACACACCGAGGTCTTTTGTAAACATTATGCTGAACCACCATCTTCATGTTACCTGACTGATGTTGTCAGATCGTTTTTATAATACTGTTGTCAGCTGCATCACAAGCTTCTGATGGGTTTATAAAAGTAGTTACGATATGACACATAGTTATGTTAAAAGACGCCCATGAACAGAATCCACAATTTGTTATGTGATCGGCTTCACCAGAGGCATATTACTCCATCCTCTACAAGTGGATTGATTTTGAGGAGGGGTTTTCTAAAATATCCAACACATTCAATATCATTATATTGATCTGAAAACGACAAGATTTTGATGACATTCACAACACTGCTACCATTAAATGACAATCAGAACTTGAATGTTTACAAAACAAAGTCACGCATAAAGTGCCTTGGACTGCATGACAGCTCAGTGAAGAATCTTGTCCCTACCAAGACAACCATAATGTAAAATTGTATTAAGTAAGTGTTGAGAAAACTGCTTAGAATTCAGCAGATTTCATCTAGCACAGCATGAGGCATTCATACAAGTCTGAGGCCTCCGACGGGATGATTTGCAGTCACCGTGTTAGTGTTTTTATAAAATGTCTCTTCATTGCAAAGGTAAAATGCAAAGTGTGTGACTGAACTCGAGAGATAAAAGAGAGGCAATCGGGGTGGGTCCAGGAGGAAATATTATTCATGTAATAAGGACAACTGACGAAATGGTAATAACAGTAAATATTCTGTACTGCTAGTGGTTACAATTTGCTTCAAGGCAGAGCATCTTCAATATTTCCTATCATTACTATGAGCAGAGTTCCCTCCACAGAGAGACAAACAAAGCATGATGTAAATACTCGCAGCAGTGAAGAAGCTCCTCTTCTCCTCTCTCCCATTTCTCCCCATGATTAGCATTTCAAACAGTCCTTGTTTTGCATCAGAGCTTCATGCTTGTGTGCATGCCATCACAGCCTTGCAGGTGGTGGTAAGTCCAACCAATGGAGTTGAAAAGAAGTGTGTTTGTGTTTGGGAAAGTGCCTCTTCGTGGTAAGGAGGAGTCCAAAGGGATCTGACCTCTTTAAAAAGCTCAGAGTAAGTCTACTGGAGGGCATTGTTTACAAATGCTACATAATCATAAATTTCTCAGTATTTGTGGTCTTCTGCCTCGATCGGCTGGGACAGTCACAAGCAAACTGACTGGATTCACATTCTGCCTCCTGAAAATCCACAAAATCTCTTCTTAAGTGTCTGCCAGCAGGCCCATCCAAACTTTGATTGAGTGCATCACAATGTGCCCAGCATATCAAGCGCTGAAACAATGATAGAGACTTTGCAGTAGCTGCCTGTTTGGACGGGGAAGGGGTGATGCGTCATTTTATCTTAAGTCAGCTGCTAATAGATTGTCCACTCCGTGGGATTAACCCCAACCAAAATTGTGTTCAAGCAAAATGGAAATTAAAATAATGAGTTCCTGCAGTTTAAAGCGAAGCAAGGAGATATCTAATTAAATCTATATTGTTCTTCGCTCTATCTGATGGGCGTTCCCTGTCCTCAGAGTCCAGTGTTAGTTGAGGTGACTGCAGCAGACCGGGACAGGCTTGTGCTGATTAAATGGAGCTTCTGTCGTGCTACCGCGCCACCTGAAACAACAATATAAGAAAGTACAAAATGTCACAACTCTGCTTTTGTTCATCGATTATTTCAATATATTTTTTACAAAATCATGCAGAGATATAATACATTTGTATTCAGTATACAAAGTAATTAGTTTCCCCTTTTACCAGCTACAACATTAATATAATTATGCATTAATGAATCAATGATTATAATTTAAAAAATATGAATTATTCTGAAATTGGCCATTCTGCATAATGAGCACTTTTCTCATTTGTACTTAAAGTATAGTTTAATGCTTATATTCTTGCACTTTTACTCAAAAGTCCAGTGTGTAGGATTTAGGGGGATCTAGCAGTGAGGTTTCAGATTGCCACCAACTAAATACCACTCTAATCACCCCTCCCATTCCAAGTCTGGAGGAGAACTACGGTGGCCTTCAGGTAACGTGAAAACGCCAAAGGCCACTAGAGCCTCTGTTTGGTTTGTCTGTTCTGGGTTACTGTAGAAACATTGTTGTTAAACATGGCGTACTCTGTTCAGTCAATTCTTAGTGTCAGGTAATTCACTAATAAAGACATAGTCTTGGATATTATTTCTATTTCTGCCTATAGATCCCTCTAAATTCTACACAATGCTTCTTTTTGTGTTGATTTTGGCAGTCCCTGTGGACAAAAGTGGTAGTGTTTCTGAAAACCAGTGTTCCCATAGATCAACTCTACTTTTATTTGATTAATTTGTTAATTAGTATAATCTGATTGACCACACGACTACTGGGTATCTTGGATCAGTGGCGGCATGCTGCCAGTGAGCCGGTTTGCCTCTGTTTCACTGTAAAATGTTTCCCCCAGGAATCTTACATACATAAAACAGTTCAGCAAAAAAGGCAACTTATGAGAAAGTGCATTTCTAAATGCAGCGGGGTTTCCTTTGGCCGTCAGATTTAATTACATGGGTTTTACTGTTCAGTATTAGTTTACAGCTTATTTCATGTTTGTCCTCTTGGCCCCGTCATTCACCAGATTATAGAACTGGGTTTTGTGAGCCAACTGTGCCGGGCGTAGAGCAAGAGTGTTGATATGGCCAATGGGAGCAGTGATTATGCTTGATTGTGGAATCATTCAGCATCAAAGGAGAGATTACTAAAATAATGCTTTATCATAAGTATTCACAAGTCTGTCGGCCCCTGCTTTGCATAAGACTCTACCGACGGATTGCATTTAAGCCTCTATAAATACCATGCCATAAACTAAAGCCATTTTGTGTTATGGACCTTGTACAGTATTGGTGCATCTGTGATTCAGACTAATGCAGGCCTTACCTTTGTGGTCTTTACTTTGTTCCCTGAGATGCACGACCAACCAGTGAGGTCAGGGAGAACTCGGCACTCTTCCCCCTCCAGACACGGCGCCATTTTACACCACCACTTCTGACGAACAATGGAGGCTGGAGAAAAAACATACCACAGCAGAAGGTCACTTTGTAGACGGAAGGACTTCAAAAAGGACTTGTTTGGAAAAAAGCATTTCAATCAGATGTCACACTCTCTGGTCCTTGTCAGCCTCAGTATCAGTGGATTTTGGTGAAATTTACTAACCTGAATGTACTTTTACAAATAATGTATTCCAGTCATGTCAGACTATTTCTGGTCAAGAGAGGTAAAAGAGGGTCCCACTAATATTACCTTCAACACAAGAGGGCAAAGCCCTCGTTGTCCCCGCCACCTGTCCTGGGAAGCAGGAGCACTTGACTGTTTGAGAGCGTTCCTCAATCTTGTTCTTATTGCAGCAACGATGAGCGGCAACCACTTCACAAGTCCCTGTCCTCTCCTGCGATGACCCTGAGGAAGAGAGAATTTAGAGGAAAATAAGACAATTTTTACACTGTGTTTTGTAGGTAGGGACAGCCTGAGTGACTTCAGCCTTTACAGTTGGCAGAAATATACTCAAATTGTAATGATTTCTTGTTTTTTAGATGTCATTTTGATTAATACAGTAGTATTTTTGTTACACCAAATAAGCAAAGTCATAAAAAGTCTAAAGCTACAGCACCACCAAGTGGATAAAAAGCATCAACACTCATGCCACAGTGAAGGAAAAACACATTTAAATGCCAAACATTTAAGCAGCAATCGCCGTGTTCAGCTGCCTGATCCAATGTTTTAGATTGCGTGAATAAGGAGAATTGGCCTGAATAACCAGCATGAACATACTGTCCCACACCTCCTTCTGCATCATTTAACCCAAAACAAAAACAAAATAACAAAGGCAGTGAATGTTGCTTGTGATGATTATTACACTGCTGATAGTTAGTACTGATACACCTAACCTGAACTTCCAATAGAATGGGTGCAACAATGCTGAAGTTAATACGTAAAGTGAGAAACCCATGCATGTATATTGCTTATTTACAACTGAGGTGTCAGTGTGGCTGCATAAGTGGCTACATCTGCAGGAGTGGAAGGTTTATTCATATTAAGAATAGGGTTTAAAATTTGAATACAATAAAAAAAAAAAATGAAACATGTAATTTAACAAAACAAGGACAAATCTTATGTTTAATGTCCGAGGACTTCGGAAGTAGATTTACTTAAGTGCTGTACTTTAGTAGATTTTTTTTCATTTAATGCCACTATTCTTCTACTCAACAACAACATTTCAGTTGAAAATATTATATATATACCAAACACTGGATGTACTTATGAAATACAATAGAATATTATGGATTAAACCAGTGGTTCACAACATTATCAGCTTGTGATCCCTTACAAAAAAGCTACTGAATATAAATGTGGGTTGCATCATCTTACAGTCTCTCCTTGGAAGAGGCCTGACCCCTAAATTGGGAAATGCTGGTTCAAGGCATCTATATAAAGCACTAAGTATACACCATATGCATTGATTCATCGATATCAACAATCGAATGCAAATACATTATAATTAAGTATAAGACATTAAGTGTAGGACCTTTTTCTGATGTACTTTTACTTTTGATACTCAAAGTAAATGTTCATGATGATACATTGGTGCTATTAAAGACTTTAACTTCTAATGGAGTACTTTTTACATTCTGATATTAGTACTTTCTTTTAATGGAGCTGTGTTAAGCATTTTGAACATTAATGTAGAAGCAAACCATATTTGCTTTGTAAAGATAAAGTGGTGTATTGCGTCTACCTGATCAAAAAATGAAGTAGCTTTGCCCTCTAACTGTTGTGTGCTGTTATCCGAGCTTCTCCTTGCTCTGTTGAAGTCGGCAGGCCAGCCACTCCTGCTTTTAATGCATGTGAGTGTGCCCCATTGGTTAGCTCCAGCTATCTCTGTCAGCACTGTGGCTGTGGTTTGCACTGTTAGTGCTGTTGATAAGATAAAAATAATCCTTTATTAGTCCCGCAGCGGGGAAATTTGCAGGTTTAGCCATGTTAGCCATGAAATGATGGCCATGTTTAGAGCCGTTGAGAGACAATCTAAATGCTCCTAATCTCTGATCTTGCACCTTTAAGTAATTGACCTTAATACTTCTACAACAACTGCCATAATGAATCAATCTGTCTCTCATGTGATACTGCAGAGGTTCATAAGCCATATAGCCTACTTTCATTACAACAGTGGATTATCTGTTGGAGTACAAGGCTCTGAGTAAACAAAGAAAACCACATCCTCAATAATAATTTCTGTTTCTAATGAGACGCATTGTGGGTTTCAGGTTCTTGTTGCTTGAGCTGAAATCTCTACCTGGAGACCAGAATGGTGACCAGGAGCCATAATGAGTCCCCCAGGGGAGTGTGACTGGTCTGGTTGCGTCTCAAACCTACCTGTCTGTCCTCGGGAGCTTTGGTTGCCAGTGGACACAAGCTGGCTGCACAAGCCTACTATACAAAGAAGCAGGAGGCCCCAGTGTAATGGTCCAGCCATCATGTTCAGCTTCATATTGCCTGCACAGACAAAGAGGTTCACGCACTGCAAAAAAAGTAAAATCTTACAAAGTATGTCTAGTCAAAATATTATATATAAAATAACACTTAATATAAGGCACCATCACCTAAAAAGTAACATTTCCGTGAGATATAGGGACCTGCTTTAACCAATTCATCTTTTAAAAAGATACTTCTTTTAAGCATTACAGGCTTATGATGCACTTCCAAATGTGAATTGTAGCTCAAAATTAGTTTTTTCAGCTATTTCAAGATCTCTTTTTTTGTGAAAACCCTTAATATTTCATCTTAATTCAAGAAATTTTACCAAGTGTTTTTTTTTCCTTCTTCCATTAGTAGAATTTGTTGTAACTCTTACAAGAAAAAAAACCTTTTTATTCAGTGTTTTTCTAAATTTTAAGATTCCTTTTTTCCCTGTACGCACAGTAAATCAGAATTAGGCCGATGGTTTCCCTAAAGTGTGTGATCAAAAAGTAAATATTAAATGCATTTGATGTATCCTGACATAAGGTTCATAAGAGCACTGAGCTTCACAGAGGCAAATCAAGGAAATGCCAATAAGAGTTTGATCAGAGGCTCGACTTTGGGGCAGATGGGTCCATGCACTCATTTGTGACTCAGATTATCCCTTCAGCTGTAAACATCTGCATTCAAAGTTAATTCTCCCTCCAAAACAAGTCGTATTCCTCATGAATCAGAAAACGTGGGACGTTCACTTGAATGTCAAATAACAAGAATAACCAATGCACGACTAAGATGAAATAAAGTGAAATGTAGGGCTGCAACTCATTGAACGGTTATGGAGATAATCAATTAATCTGTAGATAATCTACAATTATAAAATAAATATATCAATAAAATAAATGTCTTACACAATTTTCCCAGAGCCAAAAGTCTAAAGAAACATATACATATTTAATTTACAATGATGTAAAACTGAGAAAAAGCAGCAAATCCCTACATTTAAGATACTTAATAATTGAATAACAAGAATAAACAACATATCAAAATGAAAGACAGGTTGAATTGTTCTAGACTTTTGACAATGATTGCAATGAATATGTGAATATTTTAATAATCAACATCTTACCTGTGCTCGTGTTATTGATATGCATGATGAGCAGCTGCAGAAGCCTCCATCAGTTTCTGGATTAGCATCATGCATACTATATATATAATATATAGATCCTTTCAGCAAAGATGCAAAAGTTTGCAGCAGATATGATCATCCAGTTTCAAAAGTTTTCTGCCTGCCTGCTGCTAAATAACGCCCCAGCTGAGGTAACAGTCAACCGTCAACACGTCAGCTCGGTGAAAACGTGCGCTTTCACACTTCAGCTGCTCTGCCTGGAGACACTATACCTCTCAGGCTGGATGTCATGTGAGAGATATGTTGGTCTGTGAACACAGCGGGAGCACTCCCTTGTGGAAAGCCTGCCAGCTTTTCCCGTCAGGAAAATTAAAACTTAATCAAGACAGAAACCATCTGTCCACCCGGACAATATGCGGCCACTTTCATTAGCGCCATAAGAAGCTTAAAGTCAGTATCGACGTCCTGTCACTCAGAGGTCAGAGGAGGAGGGGGGACTGCATCCAAAGGCCAAGTCCTGTCTCCGTTCTCACGAGATATTTTCGATGTGTTTTCTTTAAACTCACATTTGAAAACTATTATTTAATCATGCTGTCACTTTGGGAAACAGAAAAGGTGAGATTTCACACTTGTTTGTTTGCTTCATAAGCACCCAGAAATAAAATGCATATCTGCAAGTCACTAGTGAGACACGAGGCAGAACTTGTTTTTTTTCCATTAGGTCTCATGAGAAAAGTACAAAAAACATTTCCAACATATTTTTAATCGCTCAGTGATATATTTGATATTTTGGGAGAGTTAGATAGGATTAATATTACTTCTCTAGGCCTTTAAGTCTTTGACATAAAACATTTTTTTATTTCAACAAATAAAACATCCATTTGTTTTTCTAATATTAATAATTGACATCCTTCCAAGTAACCAATGTTTAAAAGAAAAACCAATGTATGTGCTGTGGGTGTCATTCAGATGCTTTAAATACATTTTAATTAATAAAAAAAGATAAGCATTTAAGTGGCCCATTTGCTTCTAATTCAAGACAGATGACATAAAAAAAATCTTTTAAAAGAGACTTTCTCTACAACCATGATAATAAAACTTTATTAGAGCACAGTGCACATCATTATTCTTATTTGATTGACATTTGATATAGCTACAATTGAGGTCAAAACAAAGACAAATACATCGAGAAGTAACCGTTGCCAGTAGAAAAGACAAAAATTTGGTTAAAGGATTTCATA
Source organism: Anoplopoma fimbria (assembly GCF_027596085.1). Lineage (NCBI taxonomy): Eukaryota > Metazoa > Chordata > Actinopteri > Perciformes > Anoplopomatidae > Anoplopoma > Anoplopoma fimbria. The sequence goes on from NC_072460.1 coordinate 20,457,414, forward strand.
TTCATACGACAAACAGTCCAATCCAGTGCAACCTCACTCATCCTATTTACATTATGATTTCAAAAGTGCTCCTGCAACATCCCAGTAGCATCAGTTTGCATTCAGATCAAATCTGACCTCAGTTTTGTAATGAATGTTCAGGTGGTGAAATTGAGCTTGAAGAGAACCGTCTGAGGCGTGGTGACATCGGCCACAGCCAGTTCCTGTCCATCCGACAAGCCCAGCTCTGCGTCGGGAAAAAACAAAAAACATGAAATATTATGTTATCATGAAAGTCGGCAGCTACAGGTCACTGGACAGACTGAAAAATGATTGGAGTGCTGCTTCTCATTACCTTTCAAAGTCTTGCAGAGGTTTGGCCTTGTTCGTTCCTCGATGGATTTAACCGACTGGAATAAAAATGCAATCCTAGTTTAATCATAGTTTATTATGAAGTATGGGGCATGCAGCATTCAAATAGTAAAAAGGCAAATGTATATTACCTGCAAATACAGTGTCTTATTCTTCCCTTCCAGAGTTGTGGTGATAGCCGGGGATTTCATTTGTCTGACAAAAGACAAACATTTATACACAATTTTAGCATAGTCATTATTTTTCCAGAAGACGCAATACAAATTGTTGTTTGTTCTGAATACTCACAGTGAAGCGTTCTCTGTAAGATACTCTAAAACCTCCTGTAATTTGGCAGAAGAAGGGAACTGGAGATCCTGAGGCACCTGGCTGCAAGCTGAACAATTTTCCTGCCGATCGAAGATGATGCAGAGCGAACGGGTTATTCTCTGTACGGACGGTTACCGTTGGTTACGGTTGTTAACATTTAGGGCATGACAAACCTTTCGTTCAGCTTCAAAAGTGTAGGTGTACAGTCCATCGACATCATTGAAGACCAGGTAATTGTTTAAAGGTATATACGCACTGCAAAATAAAAATCGGATGTTAAATAATGTTCATTTCACAAATCAATTTAGATGAGAAGTTAAGAGTTGTCCTTTGCTACTAACCTTGTTGCAATTTTAAAAACTTCAGTGGCACAGGCAGCTATGGAGAACAAAGACAAAATTAAGTCAATTTACAGCCGTCCATCCATCCATCCATTCATTTTCTACTTCTTATTTTTTCTGCTGTTCTACACTCTTACCAGTTTCCCCAGCAAACCTCTAAAAGGAGGCGTCCAGGTTTACAACGCAAAAGAACAGCGACTCTACTTCTAGTTCCCTCCGGCCGTCTGAGCTCCTACACTGCACTACTCTGCCTCTGATTGGCTTATCCATGACATAACATAGCATATATGTTTCCATTCTGTCAACATGTCTGAACAGCTACAGCTACTGCCTCAAAAACATCTGAGTGTCCTACCAGCAATAACAGCATTAGTTGATGCCACGGCAGGAATGATCCTCTTCACAACTCCTGTGGAACAAAAACAGTCACCGGTTTCATTCCAGCACACATTTATAGATACAAAAACAACTGACTGACATAACACATTATTGTTGAAAAAAATGTTTTCTTTAAATGTACAATTGCACCTTGCGTGAGTCTGTATGTCACTCCTGTAATCTTAAACTCTGCAGCTCTTTCTTGGGCTCTTTCAAACACCCACTGGATGTGCTCTGGATTGTCTCCATCTAAACTGGTTTCTAGTTGAGAAAAAGACCATGGTAGTTATCATTAATTGTAATAATGTACACAGGCAAAAAAAAATGAGAAAAAGAAGGGAATAATTTAGCTTACCTCCAAATGGCTTTTCTTTGGGCCACTGTAAGATTCTGGCATATTCAATGCAATGTTCTGGTAGCCTCGGCATTGACGCAATGGTGCACATTGGGAAATTAATCTGTGGATGGTAAAATTAGGGTCAAGCATGCAGAACTCTATACCGTCAAAACTATAAAATAAAGGCTTGAAGTAATAGGAAAAGGATTTATCCATGAAATTTGTAGTTAACTATATTTTCAGCATTTATTTTCTGTGTTTTGGCAAGATCTGTGATGCAAAATAGTCACTGCTGTTTTTGCTCAGTCTGGTAGCTATCACTGCTTATGTTTATGACCTTATCTTTTTTTTACCATGCAAACAGCTGTTGGTGCAGATGTAACTATAAAACAGCAGCTTTTAAGCGCCGAATATGCTTTCTACGACCCAAAAGACAAGCTGAACAGCAGATGCGAAAGCTTTTGTGAGAAGTTAATAGGTTAATGAACTATTCTATCATATTATGTATATTTTAATAACAGAAGAACTGATCTTTACTGTATTTATATGAATTTTTAAAGTGAAACAAGAAGATAAACTGCTGTTAAAAAGTGACCTGTGGCGGGTACAGCTCCAATGTGCAGTCGATGCATGCTGTCATGCCGGGGAGAATGACACGAGCGTTTCCTTTAAAGCCCTCTGTTCCTCCATCGATGAGAGGGATGATGGAGCTGGGGTCAAGGGCTCCGTCTTCATAGCTCAGGAGGGAAATCTAGAGAAAGCAACATCAATCATAACTCAACACACATTGCACTTAAACCCTCCTAATATGCAAAGGTATATCAAGCGAACAAAACACTCAAATCTCTCTCCTACCAGCATCCCGTTCATCCAGCGTCTGGCAATGATGGAGTCCAGTCCACAGACGATGATGTGGAACTCTGCAAAGAGATGAGCATTTAAAACCTCTGAGGTGTTTACTTGGTAAGCTCTGCTGATGTGTAGATCTTGTATTAGAAACACTTACGCCTGTAGAAAGACTCCTCAAAGTCTTGGATCTTTTTAAAGTGACTGCATGTTATTATTAAGGAATAAAAATCACGGTCGAGATATTTTTGACACTGTTAAACCAAAGCAGAGTTGTTTTTCGGCTGTTAAAAAAGCGGTTACTCAAAGGATACGGGACAACTTTACATCCAGGGATACGATTATTGATGAAGTCGGCAGCCACGTCTGCCTTTGGTCGTCCAACATCTTTGGTCCTGAACAGCATAGCATAGCAGTTAATAATTGTAGGACATATGGGATGCTGAATGTAATCTGATTGAATCACACTGACACTGAGGGCTATCAGACTATTACAGCGCACTATGTTCTTTGCATAGTAAATAGTTAACAGGAATATTGTAAGAATGTTGTTTTTTCTGTTTCTAAAAATTAAATAAAAATATATTTTTCACAACAAAAAGCATTTCTCAGATTTTAAACTACTGTGAAAACTACAACAAGGAGAAACAATAGAGGTGAAACCTACCTGAACAGAAACTGCCTGTTGAGGTTGGACAAATCAATGGTGTCCATGTCAATCACATGGATGAGGCGAAACCCAGACAGGGCCTAAAGCACAACAACACTGTGTAAGAACTTATCTAAATTGAGTTTGCTCAGCTTATACTTCAGTAGTAAATTAATTTAACACAAATAAACTCTATTTCCTACCAGATTTTTGAGGAGTTCACATCCGAGCCCTCCTGCTCCAATGACCAGAATCTTGCATGTCTCCAACAAGAACTGTAAAGACTGAGGCGAAAGAAACATCACATAATTAAAAGAATAAAAATGTACAGCGATTTAAAATATTACTATCACTGGACATTGGGAAGCTACAATCTTTATCTCACTACACTGTTTGACTTTTAACATGTGAAAAGAATGCTCTCTGTTTCCATTCAAGTATTTCTAAGTCACCTCAGTGCTCGGTTCGAAGTCAGGATGGGTAAACGGGCCAGGTCTCTCCAAAAACTTCCTCACATGATTCCAGCGGCCATCCCAGTCGCAACCAGCCTCCCTGTGTCCGCCATCAACAGCCATTCTGGAAACAAAACACACCATGACATACTGAACTAGTACCATGACTCAAATTAGTACATTTCACCCTACTTATCACTCTATTAATGCTATATATCCCTTATTATTTTTATTTTATATTTCCTAATAGCTGTGTGAAGAAGGCAGTGAAATAAATAAATTTGATATCTTAATATCAGTCATTGGGATTAAATAAATACATAAACACAGTTGAAAGAAGCTTAATGAAAAAAAAAGCTACCATTCTAGGTTTAATATGCTGTGTAGAAATTATAGCAACTAAACTGCTATTGATCACACATTTATGGTAACCCAGCAATCTGCAAACACTTTAAATTGTTCATGAATTAACATCACCTGGACTAAATAAAAATGTAGGTGAAAATGGTGCGTCTTTACTCATCTCTTGAGATTACACAACCTCAAAGTCTTTGATTAGTGATTCCCAACCTGTTAGTAAGGACGCCCACAAGGGGTTGAGCGATGGATAAGGGACCACAAAAAGATTAGCTATGTAGGAAATAATAAAATAAAAAAATATTATTATTATTATTATTATTATAGTAAAACATAATAATTCTGCAGCAACAAATATCAGTTTTATGACTTTACTGCAATATTTTCTTCTTGTAGCCTCTAAAAGATTTTCAAAAGAAAGAGTGTGAGGAGAAAATCACTCATCAAATGATCAAATGAATCATCTCACATATCATAGACATGAACTCAGTAAACATACAATAGTAATTCCTTTTTTTGATGAGTCATAGGCACAAAAATAAACCTAAATGACGTGACTAACTGATGGCAGAGCAGCAAATGTATCATCAGGAAACCAGACTTTCCAGAGAATCTTCATAAACGTGCCTCGTCACTAATCCATACTACATACGAGTTTTATAGAATATGTACCATATACTAACATTTACAGAATACTGGTTTTGCAGCTAGAATATAAAACAAATCAACATACTTTGTGTAGTCTGGTGTTTCATACCAACATCAAATTGCACAATGCATGCCCTGTCAAACACCAAAATGCAAATTTAGAATGCCAATGTCTATTTAACCTTCTATGTTTTTGTAACCTGTATTATTTCTTTGCAAAATTGCATTGTGGGACATTACAGTACATCTCATCCATAGATCAAGCTTATATTAGAATGCATTATTGACTTATTTGAGTGTACTTGGTTTGAACAACCAAAACAAACTGAAAACCAGTTTAGGATTGGTATGAAACGTGGAGTGGAGCTGGTAATGTCCACAGCTGCAGAGTGCTGGTCATTCCGGATGGAGGATGCATAATTGGTGCAGTGCAGGGTCTTTTGCATTATGTTTGATGCTGTGAATGGATGCATTGTGGAAACAGATGAATTGTGCAAAGAGCTAACAGGGTTATTAAGTGTGTCCCTCGCTGACATGTCTATCTCCGTGTCTCCTGGTCCAGCAGTCGGAAACCTGCTGCCAGTCAGAGACCTTTATTTAGCATTCGTCACTAACTTCTCGGTCAGGTCCTCTATTCGCCGTCTTTTCTTCTCCCTGGAGGAAGAAAGTAAAACAGGGTTCAAGCTTGCCAAGTAAGCAATACAAATAGGTGGGTTTAAGGACGGTAAAATCATGTTTGTTCGTCCATTGAGACTTACGGCTCCTCGGCATCCGCCATACTTTCACGGTCCCATGTCCCCGAGTGTGTCTGCTGTGTTTCAGAGTGTCAAAGCTGCACCCAGCAGCGCAGAGTATACCCATATAGGGACATATATATATATATATATATATATATATATATATATATATATATATATATCCCATATATATATATATATATATATATATATATATATATATATATATATATATATATATATATATATATATATATATATATATATATATACCCATATAGGGATATATATATATATATATATATATATATATATATATATATATATATATATATATATATATATATATATATATATATATATATATATATATACAGTATATATATATATATATATATATATATATATATATATATATATATATATATATATATATATATATATATATATGTCCCTAAATATATACTATATATATATATATATATATATATATATATATATATATATATATATATATATATATATATATATATATATAGTATATATATATATATATATGTCTCTATCTTCTCAAAATGTGCCATGAAAGCTGGAAGTGTCATGTCATATTATATGTAAATGTATAGAAGACACTCTGTGTATCAGGCTATATGTAAATAGAATAATCAGTGCCATTTTTATCACAATAAAATATGGGCAAGATATTGCTGTAAGATTAGATAAAATAAGATAATCCTTTATTAGTGCCGCAGCGGGGAAATTTACAGGATTACAGCAGCATAGGGTATAGTGCAAACAAGAGACATAGTAAAAGAAAAACAAGATTAAAATAAAATAAAATAAAAAACAAGTATTATGAATAAGCAATAAAAATAAAAAACTGTACTCATTGTTGATCATAATTGCAGTGATTTACAAATAAAAATTAACTTTACTTACTTAAAGACACTTTTTAAAACAATCAGTTTGTTTTTTAGGATGTACACACATTTAAAGATAAACAATTGTCCTGAAAGTAATTCGAATTCCTGATTCTTCTTTTAACAAACAAAAAAAAACTGTCTATATGTAGTAGTATTTCTTTCTTTAATTTGTCTGAATCAACAAAACCCCTGGAGTTTTATTTAACTGTTTACATTGTTTTAATCATGGGATAATCTTATTATATTAATAAACGCACTTTTTTTATATATATTTACTGTGATTTGGTGCTGCTGCGCATTCTAGAACGCAACTGTGAAACTCCCCCAAAATCACGTCTTCGAGAATCCAACTCTCGCGAGAGTTCACGGCTCGTTGTTTGACACGCTCTGACGGTGGTGATCAGCTGGCCTGTCAAAACATTACGCAGCGTGTGTTAGTTAGTTTAGCTGTGTTTTGTTATATTCGCCACACGCTGAAAACATGGCAGCCAAGATGGAGCTCGCTCCCCTCAGACCGTGGGACGACTTCTTCCCGGGGATGGACCGCTATGCCAAACCTGAGTTCGGGGATTTGACAAAGTGGAACAACAGAGTGATCAGTAACCTGCTGTACTACCAGACCAACTACTTCGCCGTGGCTGCGGTGGTTTTCCTCATTGTAGGGTGAGGCTAAGCTAGCATGTTTAATTAGCCAGCATACCTTTTTATTTTCTCCACACCCTAGATGACAACACAGGCTATTTCTGCAACATTGTGGTTATTATTGTGCCTGTCTTTGCTCTGTAACACTGTTAAAGCCTCTTAGATTTAGCTCCACATTTAACATTAGCTAGTTTTGGCCTATAGCAGTAATAAATAAATAAATAAATACCTTCATATTCCCTAACAGCTGATGTCAGTATTGCTGTAGCTAGATTAAAATGTGTGATTATAAAGGGAATTTACAGATGCTTTTCTCACCAGGATTTTTTTAATGTTTCTGAAAACCTGTGATGCAACATCTAATCTAGAGATCCTACTACATGTATCACTGATAGTAGTTGGATTTTAATTTGCATGTATCAAGCTGGTTTGGTAGTTTTCCTTTTTAATAGAATATAATCATGACTATAGGGCTTTCTGCAGGCATCTTCCTTCCTGATGGTTTAGACCAGCTGACCAGGATGTAAGCTATTGTTGTTATTGCCACCAGGTTGTGCTATTTAAAACTATGCCTTCACTCACATGAGAACATGTACTAACTAAATGCCACTTTCGTCCTCCCTTATGCAGGTTCCTGAACCCCTTTGGCATGTTCCTGGGAGGAGCTGTGGTGACTCTGGTCTTCGGGGGTTCGGTGTGGGCGGGAGAGAACCAGACAATGGTCAAGAACTTCAAAATGAAGAACCCCACTCTGTTCATCATCGGGGTCATGATCACCAGTTACTTTCTGCTGTCGCTGTGTGGCGGTGTCATGGTCTTCATCTTTGGTATCACCTTCCCGTTGCTGTGTAAGTCACAGGGTTTTTCTGTTTACTTTCAAAAAGGGGAATGAAGAATTCAGTCAGAAAATTATATTAAGGCTGTGTCAGAGATCCCTTACTTTATGCCGTATAGAACACTACATTCACTGTCCCCAAATTGTATTGAAAAAGTGTGAAATTAATGCACTTCAGTGACTTGAAAACATTTCACAATGGAATGAAAAATAGTTTCCCACGGCATGTGCAAAACGTTTACTCGGTTGTCATGGCGATGGTTTTTAATTGTAACCTCATGAATATGGAATTTTAGTCACATGATAATTGCTGTTCCAACATCAATAATGAACATTCAAGTTTGACAAACAAAACATTTGACAAACAAAACATTTTTACAGATGTTGCCATAACCTTTCCTGTAGTGGTTTGTCCTGGTAAACTAAAAACACATACATCACATAATGAAACATTATGTACAACAAATTGTGTTGTCAGTTGTTTTTGATTATATTATTTAGTTTCCCACACACTCCCAGTTGTAATTTAAGGGCATGGCTCTTGTAAAGTTAGATTACGTTTTGAGGAATCACAAGCACGTTCATTTCTCTTTGTCTGTATCTTCTACAACGCTGTCATTTTGTCGCAGAAGTGCAAAACATCTGCTAATTTTGGATGTTCAAAATGAGTTGCTTTCATTTAGCTTCACAACATTTTATTTAAACTTATAAAACTTATTAAATTTATTATAATACATTTACAGCTTGGCCTAATCTAATTACAATTGTAACTTGTGATCCATACACTGCTAACACTTATTGGCTAATGTTGTATGATAAACTGTAAAAGGGGAAAGTGAGTCACACAGGGATGCATAACTGAGGTTTCCCTGTGGGTGAACAAGCTTTTCCAAGCGCTCTCCCTTTCTGACTCACTTAAGGGATTGAACAGCATGTACGGTATTGCGTGCGTTCACTGACACAGATTGCAAAATAAAATCAGCATTACAGGGCGGGGTATACTGTAGTTCCGAGGTAAAGTTTTGGGGTTTGCTTCAGCTCTCTAAATATATTTTGAGTCAGCCAGTCAGCATAGCGGTCTCGATAATTGATGGGTTGGATCGTTATAGCAAATGTAGCAGCTTTAACATAATGGCGGATAGATGAGGCAGTTTGGTCGACTCCCAGGGGGCCTGCCCGCTCATGCCTGTGTTGATGGGTTGCTATGGGTTGTTGATTTGGACAGAACTACATTTACTGGCTGATGTCATGCGTTCAGTATCCGCCTGCCATGGGAATATAAGACACGCCGATCCTAACACCTGCTTTAAAGTCTGAGTTTCAACAGTATCACATTTTGTTTTCTGATTTCCACAGATGTATTCTAGAAGAAATCATCCACTAAGTTCAGACACTAAAATGTGTGTCATAATCGTCACATGATATAAATACATTGCTGTTGTGTTTCCTGTAGTGATTCTGATCCACGCCTCTCTGAGACTGCGCAGCGTGAAGAACAGACTGGAGAACAATATTGAGGGTGTTGGGCTGAAGAAGACCCCCATGGGCATCATCATGGATCTCCTGGATCAGCAGGAGGAGAAAATGAACAAGGTTCGGGATTTCATTGAAAGCAAACTGAAGGAATGAGGCTCGCGCCCAAACGTTTGCCAAAGGAAGTCAGTGTCATACAAAATGGATTAAAATGTCCATAGCACACTCCCATGTGTTGAGTTTTTATCCCTCTCTATACATGTAAAGTTACTGATGTTTGCATTCCCATTCTTTTTGTCCATTTGGTTTTACTTTAATCTCTCCTACTTTTGTGTGACATTGTATTAAGATTTGCACAATCACAGCATGGATTGAATGTTGAAAGGCAGTGGGCACCAAAGGTTACCAAAGGTCATTCCCGTGTCAAATTTTTCCTTTTGTGTCAAACATTTACTTTTGTTCAACATGAAGACTGAGTATTTATATTAGCAAAATTAAGAAGAATGTCTAAACATATATCTAATGCTGTTAACAGATACTAATTTTGTTTGTTCTAAAGAAGAAATCTGATCCTTTCAGTTTGCTACCTCAAAACAAGCATGTTAAATTATCCAACACCCAGCGAACTGTTAACGGCTTATTAAACAGCAATAATGTCCATCTTGTCACGTCAGGAGCTGTATGAATACTGATCTGAGACCAGTTTGCTTCTTGTGTAGACATGGTTTTACGGCCTGACTAATAATTGATGAGTTTAAATATTCCTGACCATACAGGCTGGCCTGACTGTATCCCCTCTGATCACAGCTATGCAATATTAAAAAATGAATGGCAAGTGCAGCTTTATTTTTTTTTTGAATATGTTATGTCATGATATGTTTGTTATTTCTGATGTCTTTATTTTCATAATATAGCATGCAGAAATGTGTAAAATGGGCTAAGTAGCCGACATACTTTTGGGAATGAGTAAAAATTATTAATTTAATTAATTAAATTCCATGCTCGTGTTTTCCCATTAGAGGTTGGGATCAAACCCTTTTCCTTATAAAAAAATAAATAAATATATATATATATATATATATATATATATATAATCTGTATTGTTAAGTGTTCATTTTCTACTGTTAGTCCTGAGAGTAAGAGCAGATATTTCCTTTTGCTTCTCCGCACCTGCACATTAACTGCAGTTTGTGCATGCAACCTCCACAAATGGCAGTTCAAAAGTGTTTGTTGTATGGATGCTATATTATATATATTCTCTGCTTTTATGTGATTTTTCATTCTTGAAAAGTGACAATGAAATCACAGAACTGGAAGTAAATAATTGCTGTCCTCTATAAAATTAATAAAGATAATCTGATTTATGTTGCAGTCATGTCCCAATTCAGTCTCAGTGTGAACATATAGACATTCATCACAAAATAAAGTTTTTCTTGTGTTTATTTTGGTTAATTATTTCTATAAAACAATGCAGTGAATTGTAGGCTACTCCTGAAACTAATGAAAAGCATTTCATACCAGTGCTGAAAAGTGAATTAATGAATATCCCCTCCAGGATAGTTTGCGCCGTATGTTCAGTTTGACTAATTATCCGCATGGCATCAGTTTTCAGGATTCAGACTCCTCTACCTTTAAGTATTTTGTCTTTTTTCATATCTGCAACTTTAAGAGAAATGGCAAAAAGCAACTGCAAGAACCAGCAAGGATTCCCTGGGGATGCATTAAGTGTGGCACTAAGAGCTTTTCCATTTTAATAAAAAAAAAAAGAAAGAAAGAAAGACAAAGAATCCCCGGGCAAAGGGTGTAAGATTATTTTATAGCAAAATGCAAATATGGGGAACAAGCTTGCTCCAAAAATAAATGATCCAACATTAAAACAAACAAACCAATTCTAAAAAACTATTTTATAGCACACCATGTTAAGAAATATATGAATGGCAATAGCAAATTATGAAAGAGGTCTTACATTTGAATGCCAATTGAATTTAGGGTCTTCTTAATTTTTATACCTTTGTTGTTACAACCTCCCAAAAACAACAGCATTTAGTTTGACAGCAACTCAAGAGTTGAACAGCAACCAGCCAATATTTTTCTGTGTGTAATGAAAGTTGAGTCTCATTTTGCACAGTTGATCTGAGAATAGATGTAAAATAAACACACTGTCTGGTGAAGAGAACAAACAGCTGATGCTGCAGCCTCAGAGGAGACTCGTTTCACTTGATTCCAGGACTTTAGGGAGCGGCACCTGCAAGCAGCAACAAAGGAGAGAATGAAAAGATGACATCGGTTTTCTAGCGCAGTGGTGTAAAGTTATTATAGAGAACACCTTATAAGCTGTAAGATAATTTAATACATTCATATGCAATAAATGCTCTTGTGTTTTGAGAGCCGAAACACCGATAATAGTAACCCTTTCTATCAGTCAAGAAACCTGACTAAGCAACTGTTAGTTCTCCTAAGTGCAGGATCCAGACTTGATTGATCTCACTGTACAAATTCTTGGATACTCACAGATTTGAGATAGGCCACGCCGCTCTTTTTGATCTCACCGAGGAGCTGATCACGGGGCGTGACGTCAACCTTAGGTGCCAATCGCCTGCGAGGGACGGGCTTTAAAGTCTTAATCACGTCAGTCAGGTTAGCTTTTTCTTCTGCTTCTGTCAACGCTACACTGCCTACATCCTTCCCTCTGGGAGTCTTCCTCAGTTGGAAACTCGCCCGCCCTGGTCCCCTGTTATCCCTCGGGTCCAGGTCCAGAAAAGGGTCTCGCTTCTTGGGAGTCCTCTTCAGCTGGACGTCCTTCAATGTGCTTGTCGGTTCGGCGCTGGGTTGCTTGGGAGCGCTCTTGTGTTTGTGCTGCTTCTGAGGCTCTGGCTGCGCCGTCTGCTGTCGCGGTTGCGGTACAGCGATCGGTTCTGACGAGGGTGGGACGAGCCCGTGCTCCTGCAGGACCTCCAGAGGCGGTATGTAGCCGAGCATCTCAAGTAAACCAGGAGGCAGGTTTAGACTGTTCTCATACTCCTGCATCAGCTCCCTCTGCTCCTTCACTTGCTGCTGCCTCTGCTCCTCCTTCCTCACCTGCCTCTGGCGGTCCAGATTCCTGGTCAAAAGGTTGGTCACCACCATCCTGGGCCCCGGCTGCTCAAAGTGGTAGCCCATCTTCAGGAGGGTGTTGTTGAACTTGAGCAGGCGTGAGATCTCCATCTCCGCATGGTGACCCAACATGTGCCTCTGGTTGTGGAAACGCAGCTCTGTGAGGGTCTCGTTGAATTGGAGGCAGCGGATGATGGCCACGATGCCCTTTCCGGTGACGAAGTTGGATTCGATATTCAAAGTCGTAATGCCGCGATTCTCTCGTAACATGTTGGCCAAGTTGTAAGCAATGTTTTCATCAACACCGGTGTTGGCGATACTGAAGGTTTTCACATGTTTGTTCTTCTTCAAGGCGTTGACATAGTCTAACAGCATCTCTTTGGGAATGTTTTCTATGTTGTTGAGGTTGACCTCGGTGATCGAAGGGTTGTTGTTGCGGATTTTGTCGAGTGTTGACTCCAAGTTTGTCTCATTTCCTGAGGGTCTTGATGTCATTTTTATATTATTGAATGCCAGCTTTGGAATATTTAATTTGTTAATTTTTCTCTCTTCTTTCTGTGGGAGCTTATAGATTGTTTCGTTTATCTCTGGCTCCTCTGAGGCCTCTTTCCCTCTGGGAAGCGAAGATTCGGTAGTTTTAATTTCCTCTTTCTCTTCAACTTGTGATGTTTTGTGTTCTGGGGCTTCGTTCTCACTCTTCTGCTTTGTGTCTGGTAAAGGCCGATTGTCATCTGTATTGTTTTCTTGGACTTTTTCTGTGTTGGTGTCTGGAGCATCTACATGTTTGTTAGTATTTTCATGTTTGTCTGTGATCACAGGTGACTTCAACCCTTCCTTGTCTTTAACATCCACCCCTTTGTCCTTTTCATCCCTCTCATCAACCTCTTCAATAATTTCCTCAATAATCTCTATCATTTCCTCTCCATCTGTACCATTAACAACTTCTTCCTCGATGACTTCCTCTATCATTTCATATTCCACATCTTCTTCTTCGTCTTTCTTCTCAGCTTCCTCCCTCAAAGTTTTCTGATGAAAAAAAACATCAGAACAAGGTTAGAATTGTGCTTTTTCCAAACAAAATGTTTTGTAACATTTGACATGTAAAGGGTTATGGTTTCTAAAGAAATATAATTATTCCAAATAGTTTTTTTGCACAAATATTTAAGAGTTTGACCTCTTACCTCACTGGGCAGCAGAGTAGCAGGCACTCTTTCTTCCTCAAGCATACGGTTGGACTCTTTCTCCCAGTAGAGGTAACCAACCAGGGATCTGTGGTCGAACGTCCCAGTCGGAGGCTTCTCCGTCTGGTCCTTTTGTCTCTGTCCCACCGGTACCCTCTCATCTGGGTCGAGAATAACATCCATCTCACTCTGGAGCTCCTTTATCTCCTCCGGTGAAAGCATAGCAAGGAGTTCATCCTCGTCAATATCCTCTTCATTGAGATCCTCAAGGTCGTTACTGTTTGACATATTTGCCTAACTTCTTTCTTTTGTCGATATCAAAAAGGTAGGATAACTTCTGTCCAATCTATGACTCAGGAGAGAGCAAACCGAGAAGCCTCTGACTTTGACTTCAGCTGGGCACCGTTTGCTCCTGCCGCATGTGGAGTCTAAAATTAAACCCTGTGAACTGCATGGAAGATATTTAAGTAACAGCACAAGCGGGGAGACATGCTTACATTCTTCTTTCAGCCCCTAAACCCAGCTGGCCTGGCCATCAGGATCTTTTGGGATGACAGTTGCTTCAGGCAAAGGACAGTGTAGGATTGACAGCAGCAGGTGCTGGGATGGTGGGGTGATGCGTGTAAAGTCTAGTCTGCACACAGAGCTCCTCCCAGAGCTCTGAAGTGCTGCACAACAAACACATGAGATAAAGTCAGAGAGGAAATTAAGAAGTATTTTGTCATCAGGGAAATGGATATTATCAGTTGTAGTTTTTTACGACTCAAGCCTCAGTTTGATACAAAGCTAGCAGGAATTTGTTGGCACCCTGAAAATTCAAGTTTAATCTAAAGAAGATGTAAAATCCTTATAGGAATAGTTTGACATTTTGGAAAATATGCTTACCTTTAGACGGAGCCAAGCCAGATGCTTCCCCTTTTAATAGAATTTATGCTAAGCTAAGCTAACTGGCTGTGGCTCCATGTTTTAATGGACAGAGTGTGGATGATCTTATCATCTAATTCCATTATGAAAACAAACACAAACCGACAAAAAGTTGAACTACTCCTTTAAAGCGTACCCACATATTCAATGACAGAACCCGAACTGGTTGTTTACCAGCCACAGAGAAAGTGACAACAGCCTTCTATGTGTCACACATTTATTTATTCACATCCTTGTTCCCAGTGGAAAATATTTTATGACAACATCTAACAACATATACCTACACACTGACTGTACAAATATGTATGAAACAAACTACGAGACATGAATATTATGGTTTTCACGGCAGTGGTCTTCTGTTAATATAAAAAGAAGTTCCTATATTAAAAAAAAAAAATAAAAAGATATTCTCACCATGCATTTTAAAACACATTACGCCACCAACAAAGACAAATGGTTCTATAAACAATATTGACAAAATTCATTCTGATTGAAAGTCTAACGAAAGAAATAAATGGAAATAGTCTGCTCTAATGAATGGAATGTCCCATTGTGAAAATGTTCAAGCTTCGTTTTCAATTTGGATGTAATATTTAAGTCTATTTTAGATCATATTTTACTGAGATGGAAGTGGTGAAAATCATTTTTATCCTATAACCTACTGTTTTGTATAAGGCAGAAGATAGTTCCTGTTAAAATACACAGAGTTGGATTTTCGGTAAAAACCAGTTGCCTCTTTTTTCCATCTTTAAAACACAATAGGGTTTGAATCCAGTGTGGTTGTGCAACATCTTAGAGTTCCTTGACACATTCTCATCTGCCTGTACAATTCATCCAATCCAAGGCACATGGGAAAGTCATTCAAGAGTGTCATCACTGTGTTCAGAGGTTGCTTTAACATGAGGACAGCGTTACACATAGACTCCGCCAAAACCTAACAGACAGATCATCTCCCAAGAAAAGGTTATGGCAGCAACAAGAGTTCCAACTTCATCCCCTTCATGTGCTGCTGTCCATGGCTTTATTTGTGCCAAAGTTTGGTTTGGTCCTCTTCAGCGGATGCTCATGTAGCTTCCATCCAGGAGAAATCTGTACAGGCAGTGAAAGAAGAAAATGTCAAATATATTATAGTTTAATTGTTTGAGAACAAAGAACAAATGACTGAACTATGTGGAAAAACAATGGGGAATGGAAATGGAAATGCACTACAGTGAAAAGGCATGCAACTTGACTTTGGCTTTATGGAGTAAAATAGTAACTTCCAATTTTTTATACATGCTAGCTTCTTAAAAGTAGGACTTTTGTCTCAATCAAAATATCTCAACTATAGATTGGGTTGCCATGAAATTTGATTCTGATATCCATTGTCCCTGGATGATGAAAACCTTCGATCTTCGGTGATCCCCTGACTTTTCCTCTGGTGCCACCACGAGGTTTGTCCAATATTTGGTGTGATGACTAAATACCTGCAAAACTAATGGCATTCCCATCAGCCTCACCTGTATTTTGTTTAGTTAGTTTAGTGCTTATGAGCAAATGTAAGCAGGCTAACATTGCACATGCTAATTATCAGCATGTTAATACCGTCATCGTGAGCATGTAAGCGTGCTAATGTTAGCATTTAGCACAAAGCACTGCTCTGCCTAAGTACAGCCGCATGGAGCCACCAGCCTGCTGTCGACTTTTAGTATTTTTTTCTTTCTTTTCATCACATGATTAGACAGTTGCTGTAGGTCAGGTGCGAAATCATCAATATAATGACTGAAACATTATTGTGCAAATACAAAAGCGCCGCAGTGAAAAAAATCATCGACAGATCACAATATGAAAAGGATGGATGTTTTATTAAATATGCTACGCAGGCGTGAAACACGAATGAAGACGGGACGTCAAAATGGAGATGACTGGCAACACGACACAAAGCAGTCCGCTGTGTTCGGTCTCACCCTTAAGTGCTAGATCGGTTGTCTGATGGTTCAGCTGTACTAGTGGCCTCAGAGCCAACCAACTCAACTGACTCAGATTTTTTAGGCATTGGGTCAGACACTTTTTTTTCTGGAGTAGATCTGTACACATGAGCATTAATCATAAGTCATGAAAGAAAGGAGGGAAGGCAGGAAGAAAGAGAGACGGTCCACGTGGTTAGGTGTTTTAAGAGCTCAGTAGTTTCAGATAGATAAAACCTCTTTGCAGAGAAACACAATGTTGTTAGACTTAAACTGCAACATGCATTACAGTAAACATGAGTGTCACTGACATCTGTACCTGTCATAGAGCATCGATGGGGGACATTAGCAGACACATTTTTGTACCCATAAGATAGCAATCAGCATTTTAATATAAAATTCCACTCATAATTGAACTGAGATAGCCCCCAGTTGTCTGTTATTGACTCACTTCCTCTTGAATCCACAGCTCAGTGTGTAGATGTAGCGAAGTGCATCACTCACCTGCTGTGTGAGGGACTGCGGTTGTACGGAGAGGCAGGCGCTCCAGGGTGTGTGTACTGAGGCGTGTCGGGTGTGTCGTAGTCCGTCAGGCCGACTGCCAGCTGGTTGCGCCAGTTACCCGAGCTTTCCACTGAGGACACTGCAAACAAGACAAAAGGCAAAAACACTCAGCTGTTGTTGGCGTGGAGCTCAGAAGTAAATGCCAAGTTCAACATCACAACTGCAAAACAAACAATTACCCTTCACATGATGGCATGATGTTATTACAGTGCGTTTGCTGCCACTTTCAATAGAAACTTCAGGATTCATGATTATAAAGACGTACAAACTTTTTAAATACCATTTTAACAAATTATAAGTACAAGTTTGTGCATCTTTTATATCGAATAAAAGTACTTTCAACCCCTTTCCCTAAATTTAAACCCAATTGTTATCATCATGTATATCCCTCTATATTGAAATGAAGAAGTAGATAAGTCATTTCTGGTAATTTGGATTAGGAAATAATGCCAAAACTTGGCAACAGTTAAAAGTTATTTTTAAGTTTGACGATTCTGGGAATTCCTTTAGATCAGTAGTAAGTCAACCACGAAGCATTAATCTTTCAGATAACAAAAACGTGTTGCTCTGTGACTGTAATGACTGACTGTAAGTATGTGAACGTAATAGTAATATATTTAAGGGAACAAACTGTGACTAAGTCTCTCCTTCTATTCTTTTTAATCCCGGAAAAGCTTTTGTCACACCAAAGGGAAACTCTCCAGTGAATCCTACCTAAATAAAATAGCCATGGGTGGATTAGCAGCTCATTAAGGCATGGTGGAGGAGTGTTATTGTATAATGTTATTGTATTATGATTTTCTTTCCTACGCCAATACATTTGACTATGTTAAACTGCTCAAAGATGTCATCTCACCTGATGAAAAGGAGGTGGTTCTGCTGGAGTGGCTGAACGCTGCTGGCATGGTCTGGTAGCCCAAACTGAGCTGAGAGCCGCTGTCGAAGTCGTATCCGGCCAGCATCCCCCTCCCACCATCCCTGGGAACCCTGCTTCGGTGGTACCAGCCCTTCAGATGCTCCGCCACCAGGGCCTTCTGCATGTTCTTGGCCAACAGCTCATTTCTGGGCCCCTCTCTGTTCCGCGGCGGCCTCATAGTTGCGTAGGGATTCTGGGAGAGATTATCTGCCCTCTCACTGCTGTAATTCCTGAATCTGTCATGTCCATGATACCCATTAATTTGGTAGGAAGGGTTGACGTTGTAGTGGCCTTCTACTTCATTCTCATACACGTAGGCACCGTTAGCGTAAGGCTCCATGTCCGGGCAGGGGTAGCCGGCGACGTAGTAGGCACTGGGTGCATAGTGTGTTGAGTTGTCACATGAATAACTAGAACCAGAATGGTGCTGGACCAAGTTGGGCATACTCCCAGTGTTTCCATACACTTCCACCTTCCTGTGGAGACGATGCATGGTTGAGGTTCGGGAGTCCAGTGTACTGTAGTGGGAGTTGGCCGCCCCGCAGTAGTCAAGACTGGACTGGCTGGTGTAAGAAGAGCAGTCCTCTAACACCTCTGTGCTGTTGCTGCGGTGGGCTGGTGACAAGATAAATATGGGCTTCTCTGAGTCTGTGTCTTTTCTTAGCTGAGGCTGCGACTCCAGACTTCCGCTGCGATGCCTGAAGTAATGAGTAGACCCCTCGGACCTGGAGAAGGGACACAACTTTTAAACGGTCTCCTAAAAAAGTCAATTATGGTATGATATTTCTGGATTTATTTGTAAAAATAAAGGTTAGGGATTTGAAAGAAGTTGGGATAAGGTTGAGAAGTGTTCAAACCTGAGCTGGCTACTGCTGTAGGCATTGCGGGTCATAACAGGGGTGGGAGGCATGCTGCGTGGATCTCTAGGAGGTCTGGGAAGGGTTTTATAGGGACTACTGTGGGTGGAGGAGACCTCTCTTGGGTTCTGGCAATAGTGGGAAGCATCCTGGCCTTCAAAAGCTAATCTAAAAGGGTGTGGAGAGGATCAAAAAAAGAAAAAGGGATGAGATGTGAGGAAAGGAATGAGCATGCATGACAAAGCATATAGTGAAGTCTCTGCCAAATCATTACTTTTTTTTTTTTTAAAGCCAAGAACAGCTTTTCAACAAAATTGAAAGTTGCGAAACAAGTTACACCTCACGCTATACAGAGGAAGGAAAACTCTTTCCACACCTGCTGTGGTTCTTGTTCTGGTGATTTTCCCTCGGTGATCCCTGTCGTTGCACATCATATTCTACTCCCAGCGATCGCATCGGACTGAGCTGAGGGGAGCCTTGGACCGACCGTGACCGCGGCCTCTGACTGACACCGTCTGAGTCATCTGAATACAAACAAAGGCAACCCGCAGTAACGAAACTGTGACGCTCACTCTTTCAAAAGTTGTCATAATTATAAAGGTCAGTTGATTTTTATTTCACCAGAATGTGTGTTGTCTGACTCACCATCATCCAGCGGGAGACTAGACAAAGAGCTACAGTCTGAACGGATAAGTTCATCTGGTGAGAGAGAAAAATAACTCCATGTTTACTGTTATAATATATCTGAATGATAATACAGTACCACCGATTAACAGGCGTCATACCTGCAATGATCACTGAGGCCCGCTGTGTGGGCTTTTTCCCCTTCTTGATTCTGTACTGGTTCATCTCATCCTCTATCTGCTGCAGTCTGTGCATGGCATCCAAACAGTTTCTCCTCCTCTTCTTCTTGACAGTTTTGCACAGTTCTGGCTCGTTTGCAAGCTTCTTAGCCGCCTCCACAATTTTTTGCTGCAGGGCAAATCTGCTCTCCAGGTTCCTCAGGATCGGATCCTGCAGCAAAACACAAGCATCACATCCCCAGACATAACAATTAGTAACTCTACTACACATAGTAGTTATTATCTGATTAAACTATGTTCACCTGTTTTGTTTTGAAAGAGTAAATCTGATAAGGTCTTCACATCTAGTCGACATAATAGATGATATTTTTAAAAACACTATATGTGCAATTCTACAATGTCCTGTAAATTAGTAACAGAGTGCACTTACTGTAAAGGACAAGGCAGACGATGTTATATATTTGTGTTGTCAACAAATTCCATGAAAAGATCAAAACCAACAGTTCACTCAATTCTAAAAGTGGTAAATATTTAAAATTGGATATTAAAAAAAATATAGTTTTATTTTTCTAGATACTTTCCTAAAAGATAACCAACCCTAGCTTTAACCACAGTGTAGCATCAAGGATGTTGCTTTAATAGCTTTTGGAAAATAATAGAGCTCTATTGCACAAAGGAATAAGATATATGAGGTTTATTGCTACACAGAATAAACTTGTTATTAGGAACAATTCATTGTTAGTTCGTCATTTGTTTTTTAATCAAACGTATGTTTTAATCCCCAAAAACGAAAATATATGAACTTAACGTACATGATACAGACAGATAATTAAAATACGGACCTCATTGTAGGGGAAAAGGTCATCCAACTTGAAAGCAGTGCCAACTCGCCGTCTGACGTGTGGCGCTCTTTCACCTGAAGAGAGGGGATACTCTTTTGGCAGCTTGCCAGTAAGCTCCTAAAAAAAAACACAAAACAACATGTCCCCTAAATACTTTGAGCAGTTTGAGCTAAACTGAACAGCAGAAAACATCAATCTTAATAATAGCAGTTGCGGCTGCTGAATTTGGCTGTTTCGAGGGAAAAATATAGTACCGGTGCTAAAGAAGTGTTATTAAAAATATCTTCTCACCGCCTCTCTCAAGCAAATCTTCTTCAGCTCTTTTGTTTTCTTGGCCAAAATATCTTGGATCTCCTGTTCCTTTTTTCTCAGTTCAGAGAGTTTCTCTTTCTTCTGTTCTTCACTCATTTCAGAGTCTGCAGAACCTGTGAAACAAAACTCTTACTATTCTTGCCAACATAGCATGCATCCAAAAAGGACATACTGTGAGCTGACTTTTTACCACATATTTTACTTTTTGATACATAAACAGCTCAGTGTTTATTCTTCATAGCCTAGGCACAGAAATCTGGGAGCATGAATATGATCTGAAATAATAACTCGAGAAAGAAAATGTAATAGACTCTTGCTTCATGAACTGAAATACTTAAAACCTACCTGTAGACACCAGGCTCCCATTGCTGGCTGTTATTAAGTTTTTCTTCAGACCCGCGTCACCCAGTCTGTTTATTTTTGTTCCTCCGTGCTCGGTGAGATCCATGGCAATTTCCTCCACACTTCTTGCTGTTCCTAATTTAGTCTAAAAGAATTCACAAAGAAAATGTACAACAAAGATTAGTGGATGGTATTAAAGGCAAGTATTAAAAGGGATGTAGTTTTGGACCGACACTCACTTTGGTTTGCTTTCGGTCCAAGTAGAACTGGTGCTGGCTTATAGCCATGACCCAAATGGTTTTGATTAAAGAATGGCTGGCATACCACGTGTGGATGAGTAGGCCAGTCTGCCCAAAGGTGCGTTTGGTTACGGCTCTCCTGTTGCAAGAAACAACCCCGAGAAGAAATCACAGGTTGGGATAAAGTTTTATTCAATTACAATTAGAAACAACAGTGATGTAAATATTCTATTTTCGCTAAAGAGAGAGACTCAATAGAAGCTAAGCAACTGTAAGCACAAGAAAAATGAAAACAACATATAGATTAATTTATATCCAGTTTACAAAGAAAAATCTCCTGCTGCTCACCTGTGTGGATCGTTAACTTCTACAGCAAATTTCTTCTCCCGGAAGTACAAGTTTTCCAGCTGCTTCCACTGGTAAAGCTGAGGGTAGAAATAAGAAATATCCGATTAGGGAAATGGATATTATGCTCTGTAATCCACAACCTGAAATGCAGAGAGATGAGCGTTGGTGCAAGGCAATAGATAATGGCTTTAAAATGTGTCCATTTGTGCCTTCAGTCCTGGTGAATGTTAATGTTTTATTTCCAAAACCCATCTGTATTTTTGCTGCCACGACCGTCATGACTGACATCACATAAACTATTAGAAAAAAAAGATTAGTAGAGCAGGTGTTTTGGTTAACCTGTCATTAAAAAAAAGCCAGACAGTAACATGAACTGCCATTAAAGTCTGTGCCGCCCAGCATGCCAAATGTGCAATAATGCAGGTGTTGGAAAGCTAAGAACGGGACATTAGACAAAGACTCATCGCAACACTTTCCATGGTTCATCACGTTCATCTGCGTATCAACCAGGTGCTCACTGACAACAGCCAGATATGAACAATCTATTTGGGTCAGTGACTCACTGTGTGTCTGGCCAAGATGTGAATTAGACACAGACAGCGCACAGAAAACTATACTACATGTGGTTGCTTTGGAGAGTATTTTGTATCACAATGCTGCTACAAAGTTAACATAAGAATGGACAGGCAATCATCCACCCAGTTTTACGGTAAAAATCATAGATCATTTTAGAGATTGAATGTTGTTCAATATCTTAGATGAACATACATAATGTGTATTAAAGAACAAAAGCCCAGTCAACTTGCAGCATTACTTCTAATCATTCAAAGAATGCAGTATCCAGTCTTACCGGTACAATGGACGTTCACAGGTCCCGTTCCTTACGTTATTTAATCCTCCCTAACTTTGCCTATCAACACAAACGCATACTTTGTTCCTTCTCCTGTCAGCTCCTGACTTGTCTCCTCAGGTATTCTCAGAACACGCGTTATAACGCTCCAAACCCAGCCCCTTTATCCTTGACATCACCAGCTCACTCCCTCTTCTCCTCTCCAACAACACACCGCTGCCTGCACACAACCGGCTGCTTGCACAATTCCTTTGGAACACAGCTGGCATAGATACGGATTGCACCATGTCGAGCGATCACCAGGTTAGAACAGGGAGAAAGTGGCAGTAAATTAATGTGAACTGTTTTGAACTTTCCTTCTCGTCTAGAACAGGGCTGCACTGAACGACTGACACAGATTGGACCACATAGCTGATGGATCACTCACATGGGTGTTTCTCCAATCAAATCACAC
Source organism: Anoplopoma fimbria (assembly GCF_027596085.1). Classification (NCBI taxonomy): domain Eukaryota; kingdom Metazoa; phylum Chordata; class Actinopteri; order Perciformes; family Anoplopomatidae; genus Anoplopoma; species Anoplopoma fimbria. The sequence goes on from NC_072460.1 coordinate 20,480,363, forward strand.
GCTAAAACAATACCAATGAAACAAGAAAAGCAGGTTCATATTGTATGATTGATTCTCACACATATAAAACTCACAAGCCTCATTATGGGCGAGAGCACTCTAGACTGTATATACAATTTTACAAGTCTGGCCTCGTCTGCTGCAGCAGCTGAAGCCCAGCCTTTGTTGGAGTGAAATGGATGATGCATGAATGTGTGCTGGTGATTCACCACGCCATGTGCAACAGCAGCAATCCCTACCCCTGTGCTATCATGTCCACAGTGGGATTAGCGAAGCAGAGAAATAGCAGCAGCCATTTTAGAGGGGGAGCAGCAGGAAATGTTTACCTTTCGAGGTTTCAATTTATCCTGCAGGTCATACTGGCCGATACCCTTATAGCTGATTCCAAGCCACCACGGCATCCCTTGTTTATCCTGGAGAGGCAAGAAACACAGCTTGATGATTGACTCAGTTTCAGACACAACAGCTGTCATTTCCCATTAATCACAGCAGAAGGCCTACCTTTACTTCATAATAATGCACGCCGTACGTGGGCAACGATTCCACTAACGTCAAATACCTAGAACAAAGAGAATTTTTATTAAAACCAGCTGCTTATTTTTTCTGCATGTGCTTTACCTTGGAAATGTGAAAAGATAGAAATTTGACCCCCCTGTCCAGTGAATCAGTGTGATTCACCGGACTGCAACTGAGGAGAAGCTATTGATTTCTATCAGATGATGAGAAAAGGAGTGCCAGAGAGAGACAGAGAGAAGGGAGAGCTAATGGAGGTGAGAGGAAGATTAATGTGCTTAATGCTTAATAGCAATCGTCTAATTACAAGTGTTGAAACATTTTCTTCAATACTTACTGCACAATGGCCTGTCCTCTGGAGACTCCTTTCAGCTGTTTATAATGTTCAATTACTCGATCCTCACTGCAATGTCAAACAAGGAGGACACCTTTTTACGCTTTAAACTGATGTACTCTATCAGATCAAATTATTCTGCATGGATGTATTTTAGCTGCTGTTTTTTTTTTTTTTTTTTCAGGCACTACTGTAGGCACAGTTTGAAAAATAAGCTTTTTCTGTAAGCGTACCAGTATGCAAGTGATGGGTGTTCCTTGAGGACTTTGGTAGGAAGAGTTGGTAGTTTCTTCAAGTCAGCTCTTGTGTTTTCATCACTGAAATGGAAAAAACAAACAGTTGTAATACCAGTTTTGGAATTTGAGTGGACAAGCTTTGTCTACTTTATTGCACTTCTTTTTTTGTTAAGTAAGTCAAGTATCATTGGGAGGTAATTACCGTCTTTAAGTACAAGTCTGAAGTACTTGAGCATTTCAAATGTTCTGCAACTCAGTTTTCCCTGAAGTGCATTTTTCTGACAGCAGGAGTTACTTTGAACAATTTGAAGAGCTAAGAATAACTGCCCAGCAGTGAATACAGTAGCTAAAATTAGATTAATCTCAAGCAGCTGCACATCCCATTCTACATAAGGAGTACTTGTACGGTTTGATCCTATAAGTGCATTTTGTTGATAATACATAGTATTTTTACACTGTGCTATTACATTTTTGATATAAGTAAAGGATCTTAATACTACACCAACAACAATTACATTTTGTGCAGATTGCATTCTCCACATTCCAGGAATAAAATTCTGGTTAGAAGATACTGAATCTGGCCTACCAGCACTGAAATTAAAACTTGAATTGAAACTCCTGAAGTTGCTTAAATCCCCCTAAAATCCCAGAACAACCACAGAGGAGAAGACCTCAGTGTCAGCAATAAAGAATTGACTTGTGTGAACAAAGATGTCTGTATTCCTAAACCATCACACTTCATCAGCTGGTCAAAGCCAGGTGTTTACCTGCACAAAGGACTGCAGTATCCCCTCTGATCGCTGCATGTATAATATCATAAGGCAGATAACAGTTGCTCTCTTGGTGCCTCTGCTCTGCAATACTTGACTTCTATCAGCACTATGAGACTCATTAGTTGCGTGGTGCAAGCTTCACAGCAGTCTGTGGTAAACCTCGCATAACACTGCCATTGATTTTTCTTGTGACCTATTGAATGCCTTCGTTAAAAGCTCACCATTAACGTGCTCTGATGCTGTTAAATACTTCTAACACAGCTGATAATATGCACTTACCTTGTGTAGTCTCCCTTTGCCTCCTGGTGATGGAAAAAAAAATACTCGTTATCAGATTACATGCTTTAAAGGGATTATAGATGCTGAAATTAATGTTTGAATATGAGCCTATTAAAAGCACCTACCTGCAGAGCATTTGCAGCTAATTTGAAGACGTTGTCACTTTCCACTTCTATAAATCCCTGAGAGACATAAAAGATCATTATGGGAAATAAATGAGCACGAAAATGTGGTCCATGTGGAGAAAGCTTTTTAGATCTAAACATAGAATCTCCCTCTGTGTTGCCCTCCAATAACCTCTGCCTATTCTCAGGATCACCCATTATTTTTTTTCATTTTTCTTAGACTGTCTACTTTACATTCCAGCCGAGCAGAGTGGGAAAACTGTGCCCTGAGGCCATTGTCTGCTGAGCTGCAAGGGGTCCAGAGACAGTGAATCATCAGAGAGCTGCTGAGAGCAGAAACAACCTGCCGCATCATTTTTCATTGCTTCAAAAACAAGAGAAAAACACTTACATTGTAGACAGCAGACTTTGCATTCAGGAAGAATAACTCCACCGTTATGATGTCCTTAAGCTGTGTTATGTTTTCTACATAAAACCTATGAAGGAGAAAAGCAAATGCACACACAACAATTTAAAAGGTTAAATATAGATTATTGTCACTGTGTCATTGCCACTAATTATAGGAAATCCTTAATCTGCACTTTCTTTTCCTAGTGATGCTGTTGTTGGCGGTATGAGGTGTTGGTTACAGTGGCAGTTTATGATAACGTGCAAAAAAAGAAAAACTTCACAATCTAAGCTTTTTCAGACACTAGTTGATATATTTGATGATATATATTTACATATACACATAAGACAATCAGGATATGAACTGCCTGGGACATTTTGTTCACAGCTAAAAGCTATACTTCATGTCAACAAAGTAGTGCTCCCTGCTGGAGATCTTACGATTTGCATGAGAAAAAATTATTAATACCTGACCAGGAAGTTTAGGGCAACAGGCCCGGACTTCTTCAAAAAGTCATGTTCAAGAACTCTGCGGTCCATCTGCAACCACTTACGCTGACCACTGTGAAAGCAAACAGACTGAAGCATGAGAAAGCTGCATTTTGCACACAATCATGTATGGACATCCGTAAATCACATTTGAAAAAAAATATATATAACAATTTACGTACTGGTCATCAAAAAATGCAAGTCCAAAGAATTCCTTCTCTTTGAGGTTGAAGTGCGAGGAAACCAGGTCGAGGAGTTCGTAGGACAGAAGCTTAGGCTGTGGGAGAAGATTTAGTTGTTATCATTAGATTGTGTACATTAGATAAACATCCATTGTAATATAACTGATAAATATATCTCAGATCCTTGATGAAATTATTTTCCTTCCCTCAGAAGAGAGGCAAGATTGAAAGATCATTTAGAGCGCAAACATACTCAGGAACTTAACCCAGGGAAGGTGTTCCTTCTCACCAACCTCCTTTACAACCTTTTTACAAATGTTGTTCCACTGAAATGCCACATACAGTATATAATTACATGACAGAAACATATCTATGACATTATCCTGTTTTTTTTTTTAACTACAATTACAGGTCACCTGGACACCTGGGGGCAGAGGAAACAAGATGTGAACACAACACTGACATAATCTTTTAAGTAAAGAACTTCTAAGCAAAACAGCTGCTTATTTACACGCCTAGCAGATACGGAGCAGGTAGTGTAAAGTGGGCGTTTAGAGCTTTTTCGCTGACAACAACTTGTAAAACAAGGCAGTAAACCAAAACAGTACAGTTGCATCCAAAAAAACTAAACAATGAGCAGAATGAGGCTAATTCAAGTGGAGGGTAACTTCAGAGTCTGAGCATTTTTTGTGGGTTCATTCCTACTAGAAACCGATGTTACATATTACACATTTTTATACATGGCCATTATATCAATAGTTATTATAAAAACATTGATTATACCCACTTCACGTGGGGAGCAGTCATACCTGAACCAGCAGCTCTAGCTTCCTGTCCTCCAGCAGCTGCACTTGGCAAAGTCTGCCCTCGGTCATCTGCAGGGAAATGAAAAGAGGAAGTGCAAAGCTTGTGACACGGATTGCAAGCTATTCATCATAACAAGTCACAATGACATCAGGTCTGGTGTACTGGTAATGTTTGTACAGCTATGAGCTACAGCACACATAAGGCCTGATAATAAGGGCCTGTAACAGTGAGGTACCTAAAGAGTCGTAAAGATCAGTACCGGGCAAAGGCCTTGGTGGTAAAAAACAGGAAAAAAAACATTGACGTTGTTCTTGACAATAAAACCATTGTCCAAAGGATTTGTTTCCATAGCAACCGAAGGAAGGATTTGCACCATTTTGAACTTTTCACATTTAACTTTTACTATTTCAGTCTCTCAGTCTTTCCAACATTTAATCAAAGAAAAATCCAGTGGTGGAAAGTTTATTTACTCTCGACTGTACTTCTACTGCTACTAATACATTTCAGTTGGAAATATCATACTTTTTACTCCACTTCATTTATTCAACAACTACTCTCCTTGCATAATAAGATTTTACACACAAAACATATGATCAATATGTACAATAAAATGCATTTCTACAGATTAAACTACCCCACAATATATGAAGTAATTAATATTAGTTTACACCAGAGGCAACATAAAAATGCGCCTCAGGCATGAATGCAACTATAATTGTAAATCAAATAGCATATTATGTAGTAATATAGGCATTCACATGCATAGTAAAAACATTTATTTTGTATTCTTTTCGTACTTTTAGTTGTAATGGAGTATTTTACGCTGTTTTATTGCTACTCTTACTTAGTATAAGATTTCAATATGTCTTCCATTACTGCTAATATCTTTCTAATCACAAACTGTTCACCCCAGTCAATCAAACATTAATAGATCAAGTTTTAACCACTGTGCAACTGTTAATAGTTGTAAACCTCTGGCTAAATTCTGCATCCATTAAATCCAGTTCTCAGGTAGTAGTTATCACAAGATAAGAAGCAAATCGGGTTAGTTGGTGCAAGATCATTTTGGACCACAATGCCCTTCAAACAATGATTCTCATCACACAATCAGTTTGACCTACTAAGAGACACAGAGAGCACCGTACGCCCGATAAATCAAATAGCTGGTAAGAAATGACAGATTGAGGTTGACCAGTTTCACAACAAGACCTGCTCACAAACTGAAAAACACTTTTTTTCAGACAAAAAAGAAACACTTTTTTTCAGACAGATTCAACAGCCTTCTCCTCTGACAGAATGAGGCTGATCACAGCTTCTAACACTTGGCGTGAACCGAGCAGCTGCTGTACCTGGTAAACCTCTCCGGAGAGAGTGCAGGTGTGGATGCATCCCTGACCAGACCTCATCCTTTTAACAAGAGCCTCCTCATGGATCCAAACCATGAAATTGTTAGCTCTGACTGAGCAGCAACAGACGACAGGGATTAACCGGCAACTTGTTCCATCCAGGTTTATTGACTGAGCAGCTAGGCCTTAGAGTAGCTGTGTGCAGCGACGGCTTAAACAGTGAAGCCAGTTAATGAGAAACCAACAGCTGACTGAGGGCTGAGTCAGAATCCTGGCCACAGGGTTTATTGCTTCATAATAAGAACAATAGGGGTCAGACAGGAAACCCGAGTGGTCAATATGAGGTGGTTAAGCATGTCTATATTGTCAGCTGAATTTACTGAGACATTTGAGATACTTATTGCACCGGTGCGCTGTTCTGTGGCTGAATAGGTTGGAATCTGGATCTCAGGTTTCTCTGGTTTCCTTTTTGATGTGCATTTTAACCGATTGATTTGATACAAAATGTACTACAGTGATTGAAACAACTCAAAGAGGCTTTACTTTACACACACTCTCATTCTCATGAGTTCTTTTTCTCACACTGCCACACAAATAAACGATTAAACAAATTGCCCATGCTTCCTGAAAGGGGATGGGACAAACCAGGACACTTCTTTGAATTACACCATCTGTAATGTTTTAACGAGCACTCTGTCAATTACACCATCTGAATGATGTGTCTTTCTTTTTCGCCACAGTCATAAACTGTCCCTGAGGATCTAAATTAAAAGTTACATTCAATTAATTCAATTAATTTGGAGTGTGGCTGCTTGTGGCAATCACATTATTACATTGATTTGAGCTTTGATTTAGTTATGACTGCATCACGGTGGGGTCAAACAATTTGTCTCTGTAGCATTACACAACTCTGGCTGGCACATACAGTAAAGACATTGGCCACTAGGTGGTGCAGGGATTTTTCTTCTTCTATGTGGTGAAGTTATTCATGTGGAGAAAATGGCCTCTTAAACAAGCATGCTCCACTTAGGAATTTTCATAAGCAGTTATTAGCTCAGCAGACAAGATGGGATGGGAGATGGGATGACTTGTACTTATGCAATATAGATGAAGTGAGTGGGAGGAGGAGACGTGGGTTTAAGGAATCAACACTATTAATCATCTGGGAGCTATAATCACTACAAGAACTGCTATTTATATCTGACTGAGCAGCCCAGCAACCTTGACTTACCCAGCAGTTTCTCCATCACAACACACAGATGTCACCAGTACAGGCTGGTATTTTAAACTGGTGGATACGAAATAATCACCAATGTGCATGAGCAACTGGGGCTGCAACTTATGATTAAGTTCATCCCTGATTAAATGTCACAGCATGGTGGAAAATGCTCATCACAATATGCTGGAAACTCAACTAGACATCTTCAAATAGCTTGTTTTTCTCATTCCAAAGATAACAACTTTACACTCACATAAGACAATCTTCACACTGGACAAGCTGGAAACAGAAGATTGAAAAGTGCAACTTAAACAGTTGCAAATGTATTTTCTGTTGATTGATGAATTCACTTATGTCTGCAGCTCTCCTAACTGCTATAAATCTAAATAATCATTAGTCATGTCATCAGAGCGCTGTTTATTCAACCAAACACAACCTATTCAACCTGAATAAAAGGCCAGCCTTGAACCCTGTGGGGTTAAGACAAGCACTGAAAAAAAAGAGTTAAAGAACTGTCAGTCTTTGTGTTTGTCTCTCCGGAGACGCTGCAGGGTGCGTGGTTGGCTCTAGTCTGGAGCCTGATGTTGAAATATAGACAGCTTGTCATGTTGTGCTACAGTGAAGACTTGGAGAAGGTGCAGAAGTGACCTCCTTTCACAAGAAAAAAAAAAAAGAATAACCATTTTTATATAACCGATTTTATAAAAAGATTTATATCAAGTGTAAAAGCTGTACAATTAGGTAACAGGAGAATGTATCTGTCTCCTAAATAAACTGGCTGTCAGTGTTTAATACGTCACACTGGTTAAATGTCATGTCCAGACTGCAGCCCGTCTTATCTCAGTTTCCCGTTTCCATGCATTATTGATGAAGGCTGGTATCACGCACAAGTCAGTGTCTGCTCTTTATGCTTACATGCTTTTTTGAAGACACCCACAGCAATCAGACAAAGCCAGAAATAGTTATAGTTTAGAAACTCCCAAACGATTTTAATTTAGATATTTATTTATTTATTTATGAGAACACCTGTACACCACTAAATTATTTATAGTGACGGGATTGGCCCATTAAGACAAAGACAAGAAGCCAAAATAATTCAAAATAAAACCTGTGCATTCAAGGATGTGACATCCAATACACTGGTGTTAAAGTGAAACACTCTAAGTTATGTGTTCTTTTAGTACATGAGATTTTACAGTTCCTCTACAAGGTTGTAACAATAGCTGTAGCTGATCTAGCTGACCTCTGACCCTGACTGGTTACAACACAGAGACCTTCACGATTTATCATTTAACAGTTATTTTTTATTGTGAAATAACTGATATCGTCATTTTTTTGGGAGGGCCATGCATTATGGGAAGAAAGTCTTTGTTCTCCTAAAGACATCTCGCTGAGAGGAAGCTTAATTAGTAGGCGTATTGGCAGTGCAATAAACAATAAATAAAACACATTAAAGCCCAAACTGCCCAGAACAGTGAGTACAGAGAAGGAGGCCCTGGTTACAGAGGCTGTGGGCTGAAGGATACAGATTATCTGAAACCTCATCTGATATCTCATCATGACTCATGTTGTCAGTGGTCAAAAGGTATCTGTGGAGCATCATCTCCCAAAGACAACCGGCCTGGCTGTTTGTGATATCCGGGATATTCATGACCACAATGAGGCTCAGGATATTATGATGAAATAAGGAAGGAATATCATGTTTTATTTATATATCACAACACCTCAGTGAAACAAGGGCGGGCCGAATCGCAGAGGAGTGATTCATGCGAATGATGTCACAATGCAGTACAAGTTCAAAAGGACGTCTACAAAAGCTGTATGACATTGTGATGTATTTCCTCATTGTTGTCTACAACTGCAAGAAGCAACATCAGACGACTATATTTCATTAGCATAGTGACGGCAGCGGTCAAATCTGCTTCTATCAGTGTCTGTAGGATTGTAATGCTAGCAGTAGAAAAGCTAAATAAGTACAAATATTCAAGTTAGCCTTAGAAAGGGTGTGCGATATGGCCAAAATCTTCTATTCCGATATTTAATTTCATATCTCAATAGCAATATATATCCACGATATAGCAATTTGTCTGGTAATTCAATGAATAAATTAATGGTATACACAAAATAACCACATGGTAAAGTGTATTTTTTTTTATTTTCCTTTGTGAATTAAATACTTGACAGATGAAAAGTACTCACTCTCATTTTAGTAAGAACTTTAGTGAAAAATCAACGTAACAGTTTCATGTGAAATTATAGAGAAAAATGAATAAATAACCCCAGCTATACACTGACTATGTTTACATACATGCCTTCAGAGTAATCAGATTAAGAAAATTGTTTGATTCAACTACTGGGGTTTCCCCATCAGCAGCATCAATTCAGATTTTCTGAGACATTTAAGTTAATATGTTCTTGATCAAAATGGACAAATTAATTGAATATAACGATATACGATTTAATCACAACATGATTCCATTGAAAGAAAAATAAATTACTATATTGTATAATTACACAGCCCTAGGCCTTAGTGATGTTTGCATTTCCTAGATATATATAAGATCAAAGTTTCCGTCACATTTCTTCTTCAAAGCTTCATAGTGCTTGCATTAATATAGTTTCAGCTGCTGTAATAAGAACTGACCTTGAACATTTGTGACTGTGTGTTAATACGAAGAAAAGCTGCCACATAATCAAAGAAAGGGAAAGTTGTTTGCATTTTCATTCATGCCTTTAGACTTGAACGCTGCTCAGGATCTGTAAAATCTCAACAAACCTGCAAAAGTATTTGATCTGTGTCAAATGAACAGTTGCAAAACCTTAAAAGCCATTTAAACATTGTTTAATATAACCAAAACTAGAGTCTGCAGCAATGCTAGCATGTCTTTGAGGCTGTACTTACACAACAGCGCTTTGAGCTAAACGCTTAAAGCTAACATGCTAACAGTGACAGTGTGAACATACTCTCTTTTAGCAGGAACAATGTTTACCTTAGTTTAGCATGCATAACAAAGTGATCTAGTTAGCGTTAAACAAAGGGCAGAGGCTAATGGGAATGTCATTTAGCGTTTGTCTAAAGCTGCTTAAAATGAGTGAGTTCAAACTCTGCAGGAATCAGAGTTAAAGGTTATAAAAAGAGGCCATGGCAATTATTAGAAGCAGAGTCGTTTTTATCCATGAAATGTGCTCAGCAATTCATGGGAATCTGTATTTTATGTTGCTATTATTCTGTGTGCAAAGTTTACACTTCGGTTGGAAGGTGGTGCTGCAAAAGCCCATGGAGTTTCCAAAATGATTTCAATAGGTTCATCATATGGGGAACATGAATGTGTTTGTTGGGATATCTAGACTTTAGTTAGAATTCCTTGTTTATAAATGTGTTCCTGGATCCAAGATACTTGTGTTCTTTTGATCAGTCCATATAGGCAGATTGACCCGGAGGTGCAAAGAAACTTCAATTTTAATGATCAGAGATAAGATACTCTGGTAACATATATATCAAAACCCCCAAATTGTCAAACACCAGCATCTCAGTGCAGAATTTTAAAAACCTTAAAAGCCCACAACAGAGCATACGGACAAACAGACAAGTCTAAAAGCAATCATGAGAGCTTTAACACCAGTTGCCCTCATTCCCTGGGTTTTACAGCTATTCCCACTGGCACTCCTGATATCACAAAACTGCAGAGTTTCATTACAGAGAGCTGCAGTGACTTTCTGCAGTGCTGAGGGACGAGGCACTGAGGCACGGACGTGAATGGGGGGAGAAAACTATGGAACATGACCAAATTTCATAATCAAAAGGAAGAACCAGCGTGTCTACAGCCCAGTGAAAACCATTATCTTCATAGGAATATTGGCAGGGATTCAATCAAGTTATATTTATATGTCTAGGGGCAGTGTTATGTGTTGAAACTGGATTAATCAGTCTTGATTTTCAGGAAAGCTGCACGTGATTAAAAATAAGTACTGACCCCGAATACCATGCCAACCTGTTTCACTTCAGCGATGCTGCTCTCCTTTCACCGTATCATATACATCAGATTCATTCCTTCTCTGTAAAGTGTATGATTACAAGATTACTTGCCTGTCCAAAAATAGATCCCTCCCTCTTTAGCACATTTCTCAGAAAGTCTTGGGAGGCTTTGATTTTTTTAAAAGAATGGTTGCCAACTGAGTGCTGAGACATTTCTCAGCAGCTTCAAACGCCTTCCTCTTTCGGCTCTCAAACTGACAAACAAGTCAGTTCATGAAAAAGTATATTCAATCGTGTGCTGAGTTTTGATTCTGTTGAATATGTATGGAGGGAGTTAACCAGAAGCATGACTTTAGTGACCCTATAAAAAGAGTTTGAAGTCAGAAATTGCCCCCAAGATGTTGACAGTTGTGATAAATGGTACAGGACATCCTCTCCAACAAATAGGAAGAGCACCAACGTTTCACACTGGTGAAGTGTGTCATACAGACGCCAACATCACAACAACAATTCCTGTTTACAATGCCCGATGCTTTAAATACACATACACACGTGTGTCACTTCCTTCGGCTCTGAGATAACACAGCAGGTCAGTGTCAATCTTTGCAGGGCTCATCCTTGTTTTTACCGTCAAAGTAAAAATAGATATCAAGAACAATACATTTAAAAAGAAAAATAGATGATACTTTGGCCTACCTGCACCAAAACTATAACAACCAATGTCCTTGTTAGACATGACTTGGCCTGGATCACCGGTTGTCACCATAGCAACAAATTGCAAACACAAAATGATGATTAAACACAAAAAAAACCCCACCCCACAAAATTTGGCAAAGCATTGGACACCCTCTTTTCCTTACTATTCACCAAGTCACACAACCTAAATGCAATGCATTATACAGCCCGTGTCTCCATTCAGACCAGTCAAATAGCTTAAACCACTCCTTTTTTTTTATAATTTAAAAACATCCAATAATACCATCTTATATCCACTACAAGCAGCAATATTGTCCACAGCATCCTACAATGAGACTAGCCCACCTCAGGGCCAGTTCCCACTGTGCAGGGAGAACAATGAATGTGCCACTGTGTGCTACTGTTACTGTATATGGGTGTTTTCCACCTGAGCCCCACGACCAACACAGATGTGTCAAATAATAAAAAAAAAAAACCTCCCTCAAACACGCCAAGTCGCTGCAGAGAGCCAAACCCATGCGGTTGTAAATTTTCATTGATGCTCTCTCTCTCTCTCTCTCTCTCTCTCTCTCTCCCTCCCCGGATCTGTCTGGGTCTACTTTGTCTCCTCACAGCTCACTGAGGCGGGTTTGAATCTGCTCCATCACATCACATATCGCCTTACCTTGGCTCTCCTTTTTTATCCTTGGTTAGGTATTGATAAGGTATAGCTTCCCTTGCATATTGATCACCCCCCCCAGCCTGTTCAGCTTTCTCCCCGGCTGCTTTTGCCAGGGAGGGGAGCCGCCGTGCAGCCGCTGTCCATGTTCATCCCCCGGTAGTACTGTAGCTCTCACACTCGCCTCGTATTGAGCCACACTCACCACGCCTTCACCCGCCGGCTATTATGTGAACGAGCCCCGCATCCCCTCCCTCCCTGCCTCCCTCCCTCCCTCCCTCCGCCTCTCATCCAGCAGCTGCCGGCCGGCCTGATTCTCTCTGAATCCTTATGATAATGAAGCGTGATGCTCTGAATGCTGTGTGCTGCATCTCTATATATACATATTGTATATTATAATGTATTTTTATATATTTCATTTGTCTTATGACAGTCATTAAAGCAAATTACCTGTGCCTTGTTTATTCTGACCTTATCACACTAAGTGGATTCTGTGTTTTGTTTGTTATCTCCTTAATGATTATGATGTTCATATGGTGTTACATTATGTCTGCATATTTTATACCCTTATTGTATCATATAACATCTGTTTATTGTTTATCTGGATGCTCATTAGTTATTTCCATTACAGCAACTACTCTTAGCAAATTATTACAATGTCAACATTACACCCAACCCTATATGCAATGTAAAAACAAACATTTGACGGGCAATGACAGGAAACCAAAGCAATAAATTAGGTAAGGTTTTAGATTACAGACCGCATATTACTGTGTAAATATCTAGTGTATCAATAAAATACTTATTTGGTACCTGTATGTACTGTAAGTGCAGGGGAAGACGAGGAGAACGATTGCAGAAATAAAGTCTGTAAAGAGGAACCTAGAAATAAAGGTCACGCAAGCGTTTCTAGGTTACTGAGTACCTATTTAATAATCACATTTAGCAGGTAACAGTAACAAGGCAGGAACAATGGGGCAACAGTGTTAATATGTTTAGAAAATAACTTTGGGAAATTGCATGTCAATTCTCTCTTTAATAGGTTAGGTTTATGGGGGGTTATATTCAAGTACCTGACTGGAAATGACATCACACAAAGTTTGTGGTTTGTTTTTTAGCTGCAAGTTTAAGTGCCACACTTTGTTTGTCTCCTTTTTATGACACATCTGTTTCGGAAATGCCCCATTTGAACCTTGTAATTATTCAATATGTACTGGGCAATTAAAAAAGGACTTGTGTAATATAGTTTTATGTCCCCGTAAACCCAAACATGTTCCACTTGTTTTTGGTTGAGGTAGTATAATGTGACAACTTCTCTCTGCAGTGTTAATTTACTGTGGATACCTCCAGAAAGGGATATACCTTAGTATTTTTACTGTATCCTTCTACTATTTTAACACATTTCTTCCAAACATTTATATGATGTTTCTGTCTTTAAGTAAATATGACTAAAGGGTATTCCGGACAATCCAGCTAACAGGCTTTTATGTTTGTTTTAGTGTGCTGGGATGCACTGTATTTGCAGAAGGGATATGTTTCCTTACTCACATTGACCCGCGGCACTGAAACAGGATACAAGTGATAAACAAACGTGAGCTACTAAGGAGGATCTATCTAGCATGTTAGACAACTGACAAAGGACAGGAAATGATAACCATAAGTCATTTTAACACAATGTGTATGACAATCGACACCAGTTGCAATAAAAGACTGTCCACTAATAAACACTGACATTGAGTGACAAATGAAATGATTTGATGTCCCTGACTCTGAGGTTGGTTTCCAGCATATTAAATGGACCAAAACCACAGCCATATTAATAAGGACTTTACAGCTTTAACCTAAGTTGACCTACGTTGAAATGAAATCAACATTCAGCACTGACGGAGAAAGTTTACATGTTCCAAAGCAAAAACTGATGAAATCTGTTTTTAAACATATCTGTTGGCCTCATGTTGTGCAGAAGATATATGCTGAGCAAATTGAAATATCATGTTTGGTGGCTGTTTAATTACACAGTCAGTTAACATCTTTGGCGTGTGCAATTCACGACACGCAATACTGTTCAACCAGACCATGGTTGAACAGATCACGTGTTTCACATGTGATATTCATTTCAGCTCAGGAGTGACGGTGCCACTGAAATATTCATTACTGTCTTTACTCTTTACTCCGCTGGTAATTTTCTAAAGAAGCAAGCAAGGCCGACTTATGTAAGTATTTTATTCTGTTACACATGTAAATATTGAGATAGCTGAATAATTTAAGAACTGTATTGCCACTACTGTATGTCCTCACAGTCTACAGTAAATTCTGCAGCCTATCAGCAGAGAGAGGCTTCCCCACCCCCCCTGTTGCTCTTGGATTTCTGACATCAGACATGAATAAGTATCTCATTAAGATCCCCCAAAACCATCTGTCCAGTGAGTCGCCTCCTTACAGGAAAATCTTCTCATAAACAAAAGAGTGGGATTCCCTTGTTACCCTCATTGGTAAATTAATTAAATCATCAATGGCAATGTTTAATACATTCATGGAACACAACTGTTTTTTTGTTCTAACTGGCATGTAAAACTCTCACAAGATCCAATAATGTTAAGATTTACTGCATATTTTAAAATACAAGCTTAAAGCCAGCAAGCACGTATGTGCATTTAACACTGTAGGTTACTTTTCATTTGTACGGCATATTATTTTCAATCTACAGAATATTATTTGTCTGTATGCAACTTATCATCAATCTTCATCGTTTTAAATAAAAATCTTCATAACTGCTGCATGCCAGAAAACTATGTAATTAGAGATGTGTATACATATTTTGGTGCATAATTGACTGTGTTTGCCATCACTTTTTAGTCCCCATTCATGAATAGTCAAATTTTGCTTGGCAGATGCTTTATGTAAATGCACCCACGCTAACCATAACAACAATACAAACTCAAGGGGCTGAACAACAACATAAAGTAGAAATAACTATCCATATTCTCATACTGGGGCTGTCCTCGACCAAATAAATTCTTCGTCGACTAACACTCATACAATTTTGTTGACTAATTGATAGTTAATGCAGTCTAGAGATTGGGGAAAACTTTCTCTAGTTGAAAAAAGCATTAAAAGCAAAGAAATTGCTTATGAAAAAAAAAAAAATCTTTGCCGGCTAAGCTCTGTCTTATACAAAACTACTTTGAATAAGTGTGCTGCCAATGTTGTGTAGAGATTCTAATAATATGCAATGAACGGAAGAACAATCTCATGTACATTATCAGAATTTTTGGGAAACGTGGGCATAAATAAGTAAATAGATGAGCAAAGATGTTATGACACGTTGGATCAATATTTTAAATTAGCAACAAAGAGAGGAGCCTTTAATGGTCAATGAAACCAACCATAATTGTATAAATGTGTCTGCTTTTGGAAATGTGGTGTATCATAACTGAGATTTGAATGAATATGAGGTTCAACTTTTTTCTAACTATACACAAAAGCATCATTATTTTAGCTTGCACTGATTAAATGTATTATATATTTAAACTTTCCCCAAGAGAAACAAACGTAAGAATTGAGTGAAACACTGTATTTACTTCATTTAGTGTGGACTAATTCATTTTTTATTTTGGAAATGTATTACTGGATCAGCTTTATGTCAGTTAGTCAGTTTTAAAACACGTAAAAAGATCAGTAGACGAAAGTAAACATGAAACTCTAATATCCTGGATCACCCGGACACCTTTGGCTTGCATTCCAGGAACTTGTTTTGACTGCAACATACAGGAAGTGCTTTGTGCCAAACAGCTGCAAGTTGTTGATGATTTGCGGATGGTGTGAACTGTGTGTTCACAACTTTCTCTCCTATTGTTGGCCTACATAGCAGGTCATGCTCGGTCTTATTAGCCAGCAGTGTTTGCACTGGCTGCCGCGGCTTATTAAATCTGCACAACACTGTGCAAACGATGATGTATTAGTCTTGTCTGTAATTACGTCCGTGTGTTCAGTTATCTCATGGCACACGGCCAGTTTGAGGATACCTTGGTCGCTGGACATTTGCTGTAAGTCTCTAACAATGTGTTTGTGTGCTGCAGCCTTTATGCACATGTTTTAATGGCGGAACGCTTGATGTGGAAGCAGTAGAAGGTTAGAAGTGATTGCACATAAGGGGCTTGATCAATTATCACTAATGTAACCTGATGAATTTCTGGGGGCTTGACTACACTCTGATTGCACGTTTTAGCAGCTACATGTTTGAATCAGTCACCGGTAGAGAATATGTTTATGGGACTTTTTTTTCATGCAGTAATCAAATCCAATTTGGGTCAATATAACAGCAACACAATACGCAGTTAAGTTTAGCTTAGTATTCATGGGTTGAAAACCACTGGGTCACCAATCAAACACAATAGAGCGGGTTATTTTAACACTGTGTTTTATATTATTGTTTACCAAAACTCCAATATGGTTATTCTGAGCCACTGTTAAGACACAACAAGATCAAGTTTTGCCTTAAAACTGATTTATTGTCAGTTGTTCAAACAGTGTGCACCTGATATTCAAAACTGCAGGGGATATGAATCATTGACAATCTGTAACAAATAGTGATATGCAAGTTTAAACAGAGCTAGAGTATATAGAAAAGGTCTCAACAGAACCATATTTTAGTTTGGGTAGGTAACCCACACAGAAAATAATATTAACACTAGGTCATAACAACCCCATTGTCGTGGGGTTGAAAACAGATCCAGGACGATACTCTTATAAGTTTCAACCAAATCATGCTTCAAAGACAACAATTTGAGCTGAAGTGTCAAATATTTATACACACTTGAGGAATTACAAAGGGCATTGTAGTCTATAAACTCTGGGGGCCTCGCTCAGCTGGAGGCCCTTTGTAATCAGGGCCACTGTTCACCCCACAACAACACCCAGAATAATGTGTTGTCTAGTCTATTGTGCGTCTGGCTCCGTCCTCTTTGACTGAATGTGAGGCCGAGCAGGTTCCTGCATCACGTCTCCTGTTCTGACTGTAACTTGCTTTACACATGCCTCTGGGCCAATGTGGCAAAGAAAATCTCTTGCGCAAATATTGGCAAATTCTTTCTCCTATTCTGGTTACATCCATCTCCAATCATCATCATGCCATTTTTTCTTTAAGTTTGTGCTTTCCAGCAAAAGCACATTTGCATGCCATTTGCATAGTAAAATGCAGACTCAAACCAGTTGAGCAGGATGAGGCTAATGCAAATATTGAACCTGAATTTACATTTTGTAATTGAAAGTGACCCCAGTGGGGCCCACAACACTGGCTTCTCCGGCTGTTTACTGCCCCCAAGTGGTGCATAGGAGTCTGGTGAGGAGACCAAACTTGGTGAGCAGAGAGAAGAGAGAGGAGCTGAGGAGAAGACGAGCAGCGAAGTCAGATCAGGCTCTCTGCACAGGAAACGAGGGGGGAAACAGAGACATGAGGGTCGACAGAGCCTCCAGGTTAGTTATGATTTATTTCTGGTGCATGATTGAACTGAAGGGACGACACGATGAATGCAGGGTTTGGTCTATACAGTGTATAGTATGCAACAATGTAATGAGTGTCTGACGTTGTGTCTTCTTGGGTGCAAAAGTGGACTTATTCTTTTTCATCACAGAGTATATATATTGTTATATTGATATATATTGTTCTATCTTTATTTTGTTGTATAGTATGTGTATGTATTGTCTGTGTCTGTGTAGTTGTATAGTATGTGTATTTATTGTCTGTGTCTGTGTAGTTGAGCTGCTGCAACACTTGAATTTCCCCCATGGGGATCAATAAAAGGAATATAAAGTATATGCAGCGGTGAGGCGAAGTAAAACAGCAATATAGTCTAATGGAAATATTTTTTTAAAGATTGAAAATGACATCACCTATGGCAGCAGTTTGTATAGGTCAGTCTATAAATATACAGGGAGTATAATAAAGATAATAATTGATTATTTGTCCTCTAATGTGCTTTCCTTCCATTTTTGTGAATATAATGGAGGATAATGGAGGATAATTCAGGTTGTACAAGTTTCTCAGCCTGATATTCATATTTTAAAAGATACATATCTATAACTGTTGTAGAGTCTGATAGTATGTGTGGTTATTGTCTGTAAAGGCAATAAAGCATTACACCACTGCAGGTCAGATCATTAAGCTTTTTTTTTTCTGACTCAAATTATTTAAATAATATATATATATATTTTTTTTTTTTTAAAAAGGCGTAATGATATCAAGCTGTTCACACTGATTAATAATTATCACCGAAGGAAATTAAACTTTATGACACCGACTGTGCGAGCAAATAAGGCAAATAAGCCCCTCCCCCTTTTCCCCGTGTTGCAGCCAATGAAATCCATGCTGACATTGACAGCCGCGGTGCATGCTGGTAGTCGTAGTGCTCTCGTCCGCCTGCAGCCCCGTTCTGCAGCGCTGCGCTCTCTCGCTTGCTGCGGAGGACTACAGAGCTCCGGGTCCCGGTGGTGACAGCGGTCCATACTGAGCGGAGTACGGCGGCACAAATACCCTCCGCCTGGTCGTTCATTAGGGATTCAACGACTCCAACAAAAAAAAAAAAAAAAAGTTGACAGCATCTGTAAACATGCAGGCTGAATCGGGAATAGTTCCCGACTTCGATGTCGGAGAGGAGTTTCAAGAGGAACCCAAAACGTATTACGAATTGAAGAGTCAACCCTTGCAAAACAGGTCAGTTTCTTTTAGCTGCGTTCAGTTATTTCCCACGCCGGAGCCGCACTTTTGTGTATAAGTGATAATTAGACTTGCAGACTTTCTGAGTTGTTTTCCAGGGTCCATGCATCATGTGTGAGGTCTTCTCCACAGATGTTGTTGGATCTGGTCCCGGCTCTGGGATCTGGACTGGGGGGGATCCAGCTTGCCTCTCATTCCTTATGGTTATCCTGCTGGCATGAAGTTATGCAACACTTGGGTGTTGTCTTGTCAACATCAACTTCAAATATTAGCTTGTAGAGGAGCAGACAGGTCCCTTTGGTGAGATGATGAGCCTCACTTGTGTGCTGCTAAATCTAATGAGTGATATGGATTCTCCTAAACAATTGTATTTCATAAATACCTCTGCGTGGGAGAAATGCAATCTGCATGATACAGATAACTGGTTTGATTAGTCAAATAATGTGTTTTAGTTAAGTGAGTTATGGTCGAATATCCTGAAGCATAAAATCCATCTATAATGGATACACTTGTAGTGGAGCTTTTCTCAAAAAAAAGTTTACAGTGGAAAGCTGGTTAGAACTCTAGAAGTGTAAACAGACAACATCTGCTTTTTAATCAAGTATCGTCCTTTCTGTGTACTTATTTCAGGTCTTTAATTAATTCCGCATGTAATCGTTGGAGAATTTCCTGAAAAAACAAACCTTGTTCAGAGAATAAATGATCATTGCAAACATGAATAGTTCCCTTGGAGTCTCAGGACATAAACACTGACTTGTCAGACAGCTATTTTCAGCGTTGTTGAGGCCTCCAATAACAATCAGCGTTGAGCTGAGTCAGGTCTATATGGTCTGATTTGACCTTTCACCCTTTTTCTGGAAACTCTACACATCAAGTTTGCTGTCTGCTACGTCTGTTTGATGTGAGAGTCAGATGGCATTAGTGCAGCCAAATTACTAATAACCTGTCCAGGGATATTGGGAATGCATTGAAGGAACAGTTTGGCATTTTTGGGAAATGCAGGCATTGCAGAGAGTTAGATAAGAAGGTTGATACCACTGTTGTGTCTGTCTTTTGAATATGAAGCTGGAAAATGTTGCTTAGCTCAGCCTGAAGACTGGAAATAGGATGAAACCGCTATCATGGTATCAAAATTTGCAGCACCCCACAGTCTCCCATCAAAACTGCCAGGTTATTTTTGCACTTTAGTTTTTGTACAAATAAAAAAAACACAAGGTATAAGGTGTTAATTAGAGTTAATTTGAGTTAACATACATTTAGACAGAGCCAGGCTAGCTGTTTCCTCCTTTTTCCAGTATTTATGCTAAGCTAACCAGCTGCAGCTTCATATTAAATGGACAGATGTGAGTGTAAACAATATTCTCAATAAAAAAGTATTTCCCAAAATGTAAAACTAATTCCGTTAATGAAAAGAGCTTATGAACTAATTTGATGCTCTTCTTATTAGCTAAGACCTGTCATAACGTCATGGAAGCCTTTTAACCGCAGTTACAAAAAAGGTGTGCCAAATAATGATACCAGACTATCTTGAGTAAGTGACTAACAATATTTAACTTTAGTCATGACAAAAAAAAACCATGACCTCCTGTTCTGGGTGATTTTAATACATTATGCAACGCTTCTCGTCTGTGATCCGCCTGGAAAGTTGTGAAACTCAACACTTACTGCCTCTGTGATGCAGATGACGGTGATGATGACGACAATCTATTAACAGGACGGTGTCTGTTTTTTGCGTCCGAGCGTCTCCGTTATGTTGCTCGGCGGCAGTAATACATGGCTTCATTGTCAGGTCGAGACATACAAAGGACAGACCACCACTGTGTTTAGACAGAGCTCTTAATGCAGTTCTTATTGGTTGACTACTGTTATATTTTTTCCGCCTTTGGACATTTTTTTGCAGATTGGAAGTTTATATCTCTTTCTCCAAATTTTACCAGTTTAGGGAGAGAAAAAAAAAAAGCTGTCCTCTTGCATTGTCCTAACCTTTAACCCAGTTCTGCATTTTAAACTAATTTGTTCATTAGTGAAATGTCATTAAACTGTTACACATTCTAGGCCTGAATCTGAGCAGGAGTTGTTGCTGGCGGAGCAGTAATGCCAACCAGTTTTTAGTATAAGACACGTATCACAGTTTATTTCATTTCATGCCATTTCCTTTGGAATATGTGAAGATGTCTGAACAGTTGTTTCGATTGAATATCCCACTTCCTCTTCCCATCACATGAGGATGATCCGGCATAATAATAGTCACGATGCCCGTGTTGTTTTGAGAAGTTATTGCGCAAAATGGATATAATTAGCTTGATTGATTATTGAGGCCTTGTCATGTCTCCCTCTTGCTGTTTCTAAATTTAAAATATGTAGCGTGACAAAATGTAATTTTAGCTTTCGCCGATATGTTTTCTTGCTGTCTCTTTATTACTTTGACAGTGACTGCTGCAGACGATGTGACAGACGTTTTTGTGCCTAACATAGACGTGAGACAGACGGTGAAAAATAGTCTATGCAGTGTAAATAAGCTGTTTAAATTTAGCAGTGGATGTGTTATATCTGAGACTGAGAGTTCTGGGATCATTACTTGCAGGCTTACTTGGCATGCAAAGTCCAATTAAGGCTGAAAGTCTTAGTAATGCCTTCTGCTGAACAAAGCATATTCTGGCAGAAGCTTGGTATTTTACAAACCTTTACTTTACTTGTCTCTCTCTACCGCAACTTTTTTTTTTAAATTTCATACAAGCCAAACATTTGCTAAGTAATAATGTTTAACGCCGTATAAACACAAAGACCTGTGCAAGAGCTTTGCCTCAAATGTATTCAGTTTGAAATGAACAAAATTCAGATTTAAGTCAGGAAACATTTGATTAAAGACAAACAAGACCACTTTCAATACTAGTTTTTACAGAGTATTGACTTAAATACTCAGTCATATTTCCATACGGCTGTCATGGTAGTAGACTTAATATTGAAAAATGCACTAACAAATACATGGTTATTGCAGATTGGCTATAAACTCAGGTTAAGGGTTATGGAAGTTGGTGCTGTGGAGAATCCCAGACAGAGAAGCCTGAGGGTGAAGGGTTTCA
Source organism: Anoplopoma fimbria (assembly GCF_027596085.1). Taxonomy (NCBI): domain Eukaryota; kingdom Metazoa; phylum Chordata; class Actinopteri; order Perciformes; family Anoplopomatidae; genus Anoplopoma; species Anoplopoma fimbria. Next base: position 20,502,181 of record NC_072460.1, read on the forward strand.
TCCAAGATCCAAGAAGGAAAGAGTTTATGGACACGGACAGGTGCTGTGGCTGCAGGAAGGACTTGTTCTGCAGTCATGATCACTTTGCTGCGTCTTTACTACTCCTGTGGCTCTCTGAAGCACATGTGTGCTTTGCACCTCTACATTATAAAATCTTTACAAACTTTGCTTAATGAGTATTACAGATAGCGACGTGTGATCTTTGTCAGCCTCTGTTGGTGACCAGTAGAGACTGCAACAACAGTGAAAACATATCACTTCCTAGGTCACATCCTGCCTGATGCTAAATAATGTAGACACTCAGTTTTCTTTCATGTCAAAGAAGAAAAGCAGCAAATCCTCACATTTGAGAAGCTAAGACCAGTTCATTGCGGATATTTTTGCTTAAAAAGTGACGAACGATTAATTGACCAATTGTTTGAACTCTAAAATGTTAATAGTACATTGACTGTGCTTTCGGTGTAAAAAGGTACCTTGTATCCTTGCACATCCTCCACTGTTCAGCGTTTGAAAAATAAATCCCTCCAAAATTATTTTTAAATTAAATAATTGTAATGTCATCTTGGATTTCACAAGGTTAGTCCCAAACAAAGAAAAATCCTCCTTATAGAGCCTGCTTAGTCCAATCAAAATGTCTCAAAAAAACAACCAAATGGAGCTAGCTTCTCCCTTCAAAATAAAATGCAGTTCTGTTTTTTTCGTAGAACTGTGAATAAGTAGTCCGGTCTTGAGTTGATATCCGGTCCTCTGCTCAATTGTTTTTGTCCTCACATCTCGCACTTCTTTCTTCACATGGATGAAGAACCATCATAAAATGAAGGCTGAATTCCTTTATCCATCTCACATAACTCCTCTGTCTACCACCAAAAGCATTTTTCATTCTCCCCACCCCAAACAATTCTCTTCCCTTTGTTCAGCAGGCCACGCCCCCTTATACCTGTGATGCAGGAGCATCCGACCACCTGACCAGTATGAGCTTCAGGAAACTATACATGTAAAAGCATTAGTGATGACGATAGAGGAACCCAGAGGTTTAACCTTTTAGTATTAAACCATCTGATTTATATACTCTTGCATTGACCCTTGTGGAGGTCAAAACTCTATAAAAACACTTTCAGATGCACTCAAAAGGGCAATAAAATATCAGTGACATACTTTGTTTTTCATGGTTATTGTGCGTGGAAACATTAGAGCTGAGTCATGTCGAGCTATGAATGGTTTCTTTTATAATGTGAGAATGTTTTGGTTGTCACATTCAGGATGAAAAACAGCCTGAAGAGATGTTTGAAAAAGCTGCTTTGTTTTGTTAGTAGAACATCCTTATTTCCATGAACCTGAAAACTTCACGGACACACTTAGCCTGCCGTAGGAAACTGTATGAAAACCTCCTCCTGACTGTCCTTGGATGCTCTGTTTTTCTCATTGTTGAATCACACAGCGATTAAAGGGGAGCAGGAACTAGAGCGGGCCGTCCTGCTGAAGAGGGAATTATGAAGGGCACTTAACGAAATTACCAAAATAAGACACGGCAAGTTCAAGTTATCCCAACCGGTCCTGGCTTCCTGGATTGAACACGTTTTTTTGTCCCTGTTTTGTCTTCCTCTAGCATCTGAAGCTGTGAAACTCTCTAGCAGCCCTGATAATTAGCAAGGAAATAGGGATAACAATATTTAGAAACCTATTATATGTTATTTTTGACATTTATTTCACATTGTATTATGAAAATGTAATGGTGGTGCTTGTTGTTGATAGGTTTATGGACAATAAAGGATTAAGTGGCAATTGGCTACTTTACCAGACAGGCAGGTTTAAATATAATTCCTGTAGAGGAATTTATTATTTCTCGAATAGATTTTATGCTGGGTTGAATTTATCAATATTTAGATTCATGTTTTGACCCTTTGTCGGATAAAAACAAGACATTTAAAGATGTCACCTTGTGAAATTGTGGCATCTTTTATTTCATTTTTGACATTTTATACAAATAAATTATTGGCAGATTAATCAGTAATACAAATAATCAGTAATAAAAACAATCTAATATGCTACTGCCGTACTTGCCTCACAAACTTTTGTCTAGTGTGATATACTGCTCAGAACACATGACAACACACAGACAGGGACATATCTACATACAGATGAGATGTTAATCAATAGGGTGTTTTGTTTATTTCTTAATTGTATATCTGTGTATCAATATCCTTTACACTTCATAGCGATATACAATTGAGTTCACAATAAATATACGTAAATAAACAATTAACCCTGCCTAAATATCGATGTATGTATGTTTGATATCATATGGATTGCACAGTACATTACACTACACACATTTGAATAGCTGCAACTTACATTATCATTATTTAATTAAATTTCAGTGTTGATTAATATGCCGATTATTTTCTCATAGTGAGGTAATTAATCAAGTTAAAATTGAGGTAATTTTTTCATAGACAATTTGACTTCTTTTTTTAACCAGTGGAGTCGCCACCTGCTGGCCATTAGAAAGAGTGCAAGTTTAAGGCAATTCAGGCTCGACTCTTCTGTCCTGAAGCAGCAAAACATTACACTACAAAAACTCAAAGTTTCTTAATATATTATAACGTCAGACATATGTTTTTGTGACTTTAAAACAACGAGAATAGTTGCCACTTAGTTTTTGACAGCTAACTAGTTGATTAATCGAAGAATTCCCATAATATTGCTTTTGCCTGTTAGACACGCAAGATGCACATGTTTATTATTTTGACCACAAGCTGCGTTGGTTTTTTTTAACCATAAAATATTATGCAGAAACTGTATATTTAACTAGTCTCATTTACTTAAGCAAATACAGAGCTTATACCCCAAGTAGTTCACGCGGTTCAACTATTTACCTTGTCGTAGTTTTTTCTGTACAGTTGTTTTCTTCTCTTGCTCTTCTACCTCCCGCTGGTTGCAAAGCCCTACATAATTGATGGCCCAGATGTACCACTTTCACACTTATGCTTCCCATTATCACCGATCTGCCTGCTAGTAACTATCTCCTGGGGGGTGATGCCAGCTGCAGCACGCTGGGGTGTTGTGATCAGCAGGGGAGTTCCAGCGGATCAGCGTTCTGTCACGTAGGGTCATAATCACTGAGCTGTGTTCCAGCTGAGAGGCTGTGTTCTCTGGCCTGATCTACTCCGTGAACGAGGCACCTGCAGTCTGGTAAAGATCATCGCATGCAGCATGTTGCAGGATCATATTTTTGCAGTGTTGTTTCTTGGCTACAGTCCAACAAGTATTTCCACTTTTTTTTTTTTATATTTCAGAGAAAATGGACTGAGCAGTCCCTGGTGGGACAATGACTACAAAGTAAAATGTCTGGATTTCAGTGGTTGTCTCATTTTATTATTTGGGTTATGATTTCCGAGATATATAAACTTTATTTAAAGATATTTGAATCAATAACAGTGTGCACAATGGGTGTTCAAGTTGTTTTTATTACTGTTATATGTATGCTTTGATGATTATTATGCTAGAATTAAACCATGGGTGCTTATATATAGTTAACTTAACACTCAAATCCTCCACATTTGAGATGCTGGAAACCAGCAAATGTTTGGATTCTTAGCTTAAAAAAATGACTAAGCAGTAAATACATTATCCAAATAGTTGCTGATTCATTTCATGTCTGTTTTCTGATTGATAGACCATTTGTTGCAGCTCTACTGGACAATATATATCTCACACCTTTCTGAAAAGCCCATCCTCAGTTTGTGGACACTGGAGGCTTCAAGTTTCCACGTCATATTTTTGTGTTCTCACTCCCAATACTTCAAATACTGCAGCTTGGTCAGTGCTCCTCGACGGCTGACACTGACGCACAGAGACACTGTTTAGCGCTTGTATGCGACAGACTCGGCTTGCAGCTAACACCAATGTAAACACAGGACTTTCATCCAGGAGACTGCTCTTCGTGTCCCGCGTTTAACCGAAAGTGAAAGTTGATATTTTGTAATTCAGTCGTTAGTCACGTGACTCGTTTATCATTTGCTAGTCACATGAGTCGTTAGTCAGTGAAGTTATCGTCAACCACACTAAGTGGGTTTATTGCCTAAACCTGACTTCCTCTTTATTTTGAAAAGACACTATGCATGTCACAAGGATATATGTGACGCCGGTGGGGTACGTAGAGCGTCCACGATGCGGCATACTGGACCACGATTGGCTTACAAACTATTTGAGATGGCACAGATCACACTTTGAGGCGAGCAAAGAGTTACTTTCCCGCCTCCAGCAGATAAGTTTAAAAACGGCCTTCTGGCATCAAAGTCTGCACAAACATCATTCTGCACAGAATCCAAGCAAAACTATTTTTTGAGAGGAGCTGAACTTTTAGCCCACGAAAATGAGCTCACTAAAAGTTCACATGTTGGAGAGACAAGCAGTGACTAAAAGCTGCAGCTGCAGGCCGGCGACCGAACACTTGCGACACATGTCTCAAAGCGAAACTTTATCCGTGTGGTTTGAAAGCAGCGTGTTGATGGGCAGCGTGTTTCCCTTGCTCTGATGTTGCCCTGGATGGGGCTGGTCCTCTGCCTGTGTGGCGATTGGAGATTCCAGGCCGGGCCCCGGAGCCTCCCCCCTCTGACTCACTTTCAGGGCTGCACCACCGGCATGACTTTCATTGCTCTCCCCAAGGGAAAAGGCACCTTCAGGAAAAAAACAAAACAAATATGGAGGCTGTAGGATTGCAAGTGTACAGACCCTGCTCAGTTGACTGTTTGTGAGTAATGCGCCTCGGCACGCTGGCATGTTTTAAGGCATGATTTTGGAGTGTATCGGTGTGTGTACAACGCCATACGTACTCATGAAGGACAGTGTGCACAGAGCTATGTGTGGCGGAATATACAAATCACAGCTTTAGCAGATTTCTCCCTGTGCAAATTTCCTTTGTGTTAAATAGTTTTGCTGCTGGCTCTGGTTAATAATCAACATCATAATTAGTTTGATTTTCAAACATGCATAGACTTGAATGCAATTGGTTATTGATTTTTAACTAAGAAGTAAGCAGCTATACATTTTTTGTGTCACTTTGAGGAACAACACTCAGCTTTTTCAATAGATAATCACGAAAAGAGTTTGAATATGTTTGTTTGTGACAGTAAAATAAATAAGTTCCTAATGGAGGGCTATTAGTTTTTAGGAAAGGTTGTTGTTATACCATTATTGTCCATTAGGCAGAGCTATTAGCTCAAACAGTATCTGTTCTGCATATTATTTTCCTTTTAACAGCTCAGTGTTTTGACTCTGGTCAGACCTCTGTTGCTGCACTGAACACTTTTGTTTACCTACTTTTCTTTCTCTGGTCCTCTACCATCTCTAACTTCATTTCCCTGTTTGCTGTCTGCAATTAAAACCTGAATCAAAGTCTCGGCTCTGACTATTTGACTAATGATGGAGTCTGATGGAGGAGCATAGTGAGCAGAATCAGATGAAGCATGGGTTGGATGGGTGGGGCTCTTCAGCACTGTACAGCCATTGTGTTTTTTTTGTTTTTTTTGTCTTTGAAATACACACAAACATGAGAGGAGGTGTGCATACACACACACACACACACACACACACACACACACACACACACACACACACACACACACACACACACACACACACACAAAGAGGGGAAAAGCTAAAAAAGACAAAAGAGCTTTTATGAGTTTCAGTGGTCTGTTTGGCTAAGAGCCACCAAGCAGTTGAAAGGAAGAAACAGAGAGAAAGAGGAGAGAGAGAGAGAGAGAGAGAGAGAGAGAGAGAGAGAGAGAGAAGAAGAGAGAGAGAGAGAGAGAGAGAGAGAGAGAGAGAGAGAGAGAGAGAGAGGCTTCTGGTCACTCATGCACACACTCACACACACAAACACAAGTCAATCTCATAATCAGGAATGTATTAGAGAAAACCACGAGGTGCTACAACTCTCTGTAGATCTCCACTAAAAAACACTTCTACTCTATTTGGAGACATATTGGAATTAACTTCCTGTAATCATTCAAGTGTAAACTCTTCAGAACTTTTAATGGGGTTTATATTGTAATTATTATATTTTTGAAATCATGTCAAGAACAGCCTGACCGAGCCGTTGACATGGAGGATTTCATCGGCTGATATAAGCTCATCACAGATGTATTGATATTGATTATATGTTGGCTGATCAAAACAAGAAGCAAGAAAGTCCACTATGGAAAAGATTTATTTAAGGTTATTTAGAAACAGTGTCGTCATTACATATATTGTCCACCAGAGAGCGCTGACAAGTTTATATTATTACTACAGAAATGTCCCACTCAATATGGTACAGATATCCATGGTGCCCTCTCAATGAGTCCTAATGCCTTTGTTGATCTCCTCACTCTCCCTCAAGCTCCACCAACAATTCAGACATTTTCTTTGCTATTGCCACTTCATCCATAGCTGACCATATTCACCTTAGATGCATTATTTGTTTGGTGCTAATTAGTAAATGTAAGCATGCTATAATGCTAAACTAAAATGGAGAACATTTTAAACATTCTAACTGCTAAACATCATGTTAGCACTGCCACTATGAGGATTCTGGTTTTTGGCATTGAGCTCAAAACTCAGCTGTGCCTCACAGAGCTGCTAGCATTATTTGACATACAGTAAATTAGGCTTTAATTATGGTAAACGTGGCAGAATTCTGACTTTTAAAGCCTCAGAACACTATTCTATTCTTTTTTTTATAGTTATTTTATTGTATTTTTAAAGTCAATGTGAAGTTTAATGTCTTAGTTTTGTACTTAACTTAATTTAAGTGTGTTGTATAAAAGAGATTCTGTGTGTTAAATATACAGTAGTTTAATCTGAAGCACAGAGACATTGGGGTCCATGGGGTGAAAGACAACAGGTGTGTGTCTCTGGAGGTAGAAACAGATGTATCCTCTCTTGTGCATGGAAGCACTGCGACGCCTTCAGGTTGCCGTTTCTGTTTGAGGTGACGGAAAAGCTGTTTTTGCTCTGATTGCCTGTGAGGGTGTGAAGTTTTAATCAGAACACTCATTGCCAAAACTTTTCAAGCTGAAACTGTAAGACGGAGAGGCATAGGATATGTGTAATCATTGCGTTGTTGTTTGTGAACTTGTGTTCTTCTTCTTCTTCACTACCTTTTTTGGTGAAACCTAATTCAGATGTTAAACTAGGTGCCTTCAAACAAAACATGACCCACTTGTAAAAACTCCACCTGGTACCAGTAGAAATACACAGATAATAGCATTCAAATATATTTCAAGTAGCAAAAGTAAAAGTTTTCATTATTTAAGAATAATATATATTATATCATTGGATTCTTATTATTGATACATTTATGTGTAAGCATCACTAATGTTGGTAAAGATGGAGCTATTTTACTTTATATACTGCTCGGAAACCTAATGCATATATCATTTATTATATCATAATATGCAATTTATTTGTTGCTTGTATATTTTATTAATAATCAAAATCTACAAAGTAGCTGTCGGATAAATGTAGTTGAGTAAAAACGACTTTATTTGCCTCATAATTTGGTGGAGTAGAAGTTATAAGTATGAAATGGAAATACTCAAGTAAAGTATCTCAAAACTGTACTTGGTTGCATTTGGCATTGAAACCCCACTATTGAACAAGTAATTAAATCATAAAGCTGCTGAGCATCTCTTCAAATATATGTATGGTAATGCCATCTGTATTTTCAAATTGTTGTTTATTCTAACTGGAAACAAGAAAGGAAATAAAACTTGTGTTTTTCTTGGAATTTATCCACTCAAGCAGTGAGTCCGATTAAAGGATTTATAAATATTTTTTAAAAATAAGCTTTTTTAACATTAGATCCAGTGACTTTTGTTTGAAACTCAGAGGATTAAAGGAAATACAATCAACCACAGTCACACAGACAAAGGAATTATGCATGTACAAAGTAACTTAACAAACTTAACTTGCTGCAGTGCTTTCAGAGACCAAACCACATACTTTGTTCTGCTGTAACTCAGTCATTAGATCTACTTATAATCAGGTTATCTGCATCAGCATTGTCTACGGAAGTGTATGAGACAGTTCTGGGCTTAATCTTATTTGACTGTGGAAAATGTGGTTTCACGTTTTAGCGTTACATACGGTGTTTGTGCTCTTGTGCAGGGTTCAGTGGGTGTGGTATCAGACAATGAGATTATATGCAGTACTGTGGAGAGAATTATGGTATGTTGAGGACTCAACACCCACTGAATACGCTGTAGACCGAAGCTGTATTTGACTCGCCTGGCTAATTAGTGCGATTACTGCACAGCTGGATTGGCCAGACGTTTTACTGCGTTTTGTCAAAAGGATCACTCATTCGACGGCGGCTTCACCCCGACAACTTCTGCTTCAGCAGAGTCTCTCTATTTTAGTCCTGCAGGCTCCGTCTGGGTAGCAGCCGTCTAAATTTAAAAGAGTGGGAAAACTGAAGCAAGCCCTTTTATGAAAACTGTTCCTCTTTTCTGTTTTGTTTGAGAGTGTAAAAAAATCTTTGCAACTGCAGCTGAAAGCTTGATGCTCTCAATAATCATTAGAATCAGATAGTTCAGCTGTAGGAAATTGAATTGATGCTTTGATACTGAAATAGTTTTATTTGGAGTATTTTTATCCTCCAAGATTAAATAATTGCAGAAAAACAGAAACTGTCCTCATAAAGCGTCCTAGTACAAAGAGTTGCTCCCTGAGAGGAAATTCTAAGAATATTCTTGAAACTATGACTTTCTCTAAGAATTGCAACAGTGTTTAATAGACAGTGTTTGAAATAGATTTCATAGATGCTACTTATGTAGACTGGCCAGAAATAACAAAAATGTAACACTCAAATGACTAACAACAGTAAATATACACAGGGAAATAATTGTAACAACTGTCAGCATGTGAATGGGCTTCTGCATAAGTTGGGATGTGTTTAAACATTGTGCTATCTACTTTTAAAGTAGGCCTATGGCTTTAAATGTTATTTATCAGATATGTGCATTAAATGAAATAATATTCATAATTACACCATGTCTGAATAAAGACTAAATTCTGTGATAAGGTCTATCCATTTCACTGTCCATTGTATGCCTATTAGTACTAAAAGTGCATTTTTCTTTTCTTTTTCTTTTTTTAATAAACCAATTACTCCTCTTAAAAGCATGCCTCATATCTATCAATGTTTCAGACATACTCATCCTCACAAAAGTAAAACTTTATGACTTCCTTGCTGTGAGAAGTTTTCTAAATCATCCTTGGCTAGGAATCCTTGCTAGAATTTCTTAGTCTACCTTAGGAGCTTTCTGAGAGTATTCTCTGATTTTTTTTTTCGGCTCCCGGGCTGCAACCAACAACTAGAACTTTACCAATTATTTTCTTGATTACCAACAAAATAATTTCCTAGAGCCCCAAACTACATCTTGAAAGTGCTTGTTTTGGCCGACCAACAGTCCAAAACCCAAAGACTTTTAATTGACTTTCATAACTGAAATGTGCAGGTGTTCTAGAAGTTAGAATCTGCACATTTTTGAAATTTGTATTAACTATTAACAGGTTATCTAACAAATTTTCTTTTAAAACCAACTAATCGACATAATTGTTTCAGCTCTAGAGTAAAGATTTTCCCTTTGATCTCTGCCCCTTCAGTCATCTTCATATTAACCTTTTTACTCCATCTGCTTTCCCTTCATCTTCTTCTACCTCTCCTTCTCTCTGATCTTTCTCCTCTCTCGTCTCTTTTGCTTGACCTCTCCTTCCCTGTCTGACCTCTCTCTACCCTCTCTCTGTTATCACTCTGTCTTCTCTACTCTCTTCACTTCGCCTTCCCAATCCCCTCCCTTCGCTTTCCCTCGCCATCTTCACATATGCCTCACCGTCTCTGCTCACTCATCTGTAATCTTTCTCTTTTTCCCCCATCTGCAGCGGCCCGTCGGACCAGCACGGCTCCTCCAAGCCCCCGCTGAGCTCCTCGGCCATGACATCACGCATCCTGTTGCGGCAGCAGCTTATGCGGGAGCAGCTTCAGGAGCAGGAGCGCCGGGAGCAGCAGAGACAACAAGCCTCCCTGTACCCACAAACCACGGCGGCCCAGACCCCGGCCATCAATGTCAGTGTCCCAGTCGGTCTACCACCTGCTTCCCAGGTGCCAATGGAGGTGCTCAAGGTAAACAACCGTGGTTCTAGGTTGTAGGGGGGGAAGGGGATATATGGCAGCGTGTATAATTAGCAGGCTGTCAAAGTTATCACAGTATATGTATAAAGTTTCCACCTCTGGAATTATGCATGTGTCATGGTTGCAGTCTGAATGGTCCAGGCAGGGCTGTATTTATAGATTTGATTGACTCGTGTGCGTGTGTGTGTGTGTGTGTGTGTGTGTGTGTGTGTGTGTGTGTGTGTGTGTGTGTGTGTGTGTGTGTGCATGTGTGGGTTTATGTGTGTGTGTGTGTGTGTGGACAGTCAGGCATTTGTGGTTTTACTATGACTGTGTAAAAAAAAAAAAAAAAAAAACACACAGGAGTGAGTGAAGTGTGTTAAAATGCGTATATGGGGATTATCTTTCCTGAGAGAATTCCTCTTTAATGCACGCTGTGCTTCCAGCCATTGGGATTTAGCCATCTTTAATCCTATTTGCTCAGCTAGATTCACATCTTTTCATAGCTTTGATTCCCTGGCAGTCCGAGGGACAGGAGACTTTTAAGATTTTCTGTACGAGTCGAGAGCGTTTTGTCTGAGGGATCATTTTAACGAGGCAGTTTGGTGAGTTTGTCTTCTGCATGTGTTTCCAGAGAGTTATCTATTTTTGAAATATCAACAGAAATGTGTTTGGCTGTGTTGTGTGGCGGTGAACATTTCTGTGTTATATTTTGTTTTCACATCTATTCTTCTTTTAGAAAATGCTTAATTAGCTGATTAGCGGTATAAAAAAAAACTCTATGTGTGATGGTGATTTTGAAAGATTTGCACGATACAAAGATGTAAGGGATTTTAGTTTAGTATTTATACTTTTTTGGAGTACTTGGTTTTTTTTTTGCGAAGTTGGTGGTGAAGTTTGTGGCGTTTGTCACAAGGACACACACATACCTGTGTACTCCTGTGTGTACGTTTCAACCTTTCCATGTGTTTTACATTTTCTACTTCTCTAAAAAAGTGTTTTTTTCACTACCTTGCTTTTTTAAAGGCTGTGCAATCATGACTGCAAGTCTTTTCATTTTAAAAGAATATGCAACACTTTAGGGAATCTTTGCACAAATATATAATTGTGTTTGTGCATTTGAATTTCCAAGCTGATATCTACAGACTTAAATTTAGAAGCGTTGTTTAGAACCCTGAATGGGGAAAAAAGGAGATTTCAGTAAAGGATACCCTTAAAGTTTTATTCGTATAACCTCACATTAGGTGTAGTAGAAGGTAGAGCTATACTGGGGGCTATTGAGTAATCTTTGTTGATCTAAATCCATCCACAACACACTCAGAGATTTCATGGTTACTTGCTCAGCCACACTTTCATCACCCTGGATGTGTGTGGCATGGGCCAGCAGCGACGGACAAATACAGTATATCCATTGAAAACAAGCAGCATAGACATTACTTACTCCCCATAATCTGCAGCTCTTTGAGAGGTTTAGGACACCCCCACCCCGAACCCTCGCCCTGTGTACAATACATCAAGTTAGAGTGATTTCTCCACTTTGGCGAGAGCTTACAGACATTCTTCATTGACTGAAGTCCTCAAATGAAAAGGCCGTTCCAGCTTGGCGCTGTTGAGCAGGGTTAACCTTCTCACCTGTCTGTGGGTAGATTAACAGAGTCCACAAAAAGCTCAGGGGTACCAGGCAGAGCTGCTGGACCTCAAAAAGTGCAAACATTAAGCTTAAATGAGTTTATCTAAAGACTGATTGGACCCCTAATTAACCAAGTGACCTCTGACCTTGTGGGGAATAAGTAAGGGATCAGTTTAGGGATCAAGACAAAGGCGAGCACAGCCTTACCACACACCGAACGCTAATTCAGTGAAGAATGCTCGTAATTAGCCCCCACTGCCTTCATTCCACGGCATATTTTAGAGGAAAAAAACACTGCTTTGAAATGTAGGATAACTTCCTAAAAGGGTTAAAAAAAATGATTTCTCATTCAAAGGATTTATTGTGCCATGAAAAGAACAAAGTACTCTTCAACCCTGTACAAAATGTACCTCTCTTTTGGATTACACAAGCGGTGTAGCTCGTGACTAGTACGCATCGGATAGTATACAAAGATGCTGCACAGATATCTCACATTTTGTAATCTTAAATCTAAAAAAAATGATGCTATGGCTTTTATTTTGCAAAAAAAAAAAAGTGGTCGATAAATATTTATATGCAATATAACATTACGTGCAGTTATCATTTAAAGACACAAGGTTTGTGTTCCACTGGTAATTTACCACATTTTTGCATAATAGCATGACAATACATCATAGGTTGAAAAGACCACAGGTTGCTCTGATGTCGCTGCTCACATTAGCATCACAGTTGTCGTCTGCAAGTTCCACAGAGCACGTTAGCAGCTTAACTGTGAGACAAAGTGGCCTATTCTTCTAGGCTGCGTAGCAAATGGGGGCATTCTTGTTAATGTATCCTGGTAGGACCATCATGGAATGCCCAAAGCATGCAAGTAAAAAAAAAAAAAAAAAAAGATACAGATCAGTGTTTGTCAGCTTGTCAGCATCCTCTCTCAGTACAGCAGGCCGCTTTGTGCGTTTCGGACTGTTTGAGGGGTTATGTTGCCCAGGGCTGAAAACAAGCTGATAAACAACAAGCTGTCTTGTTTACTGTGGTCACAGATGCTGTGAGTTGGCCGTTGACGTCACTTTTCCAAACTGTGTATTTTGGAAAGAGTACATTAAGTGGGGAAAAGTAATGTTAAAGACCTGCCGGCTAAGATCTCTCTATTATCCATTGTTCTGCTCATTGGCTCTTAACCAAGCTGGAAAAACAGAATGATCATTATAAGATATGTATCACAGTGTATCTAGGATAGAACTTAAACCAAAGCTTATGTGCACATCACTGTGTTTGGACTCCTTATGCATACTTTAAATACAGAGACAAAGAGCCTTTAGAAGTCCAGCCTGTATAGATGTGATAGACTTTGTGAACACACAAGGAGAAGGATCCTTTTTTTTCTCTGAGGGGGTTTAAAAACAGATACTTTTTCAGCCTCGGACCAGTTCCTTCTAACAGAACAGCAATATGTACAATATGTACAATATGAACTACAATATGTAGCCTATTGACGTTTCACCGTGAGGTCTGTGGCCCCCAGGGGGCTCCTGTTAACTCAGAGCAGTTAGATCATCTGATTATGTGTGATCATTTTGGAAATCCCTCAAGATTCAGCTGGTTAAGTAAATGTAAGAGGTCTGCTTCTTGCCGCAACAATGAGATTTTAGGGCTGTGACTAATGATTATTTACATATTTCATAATTGATTGATCTGCTCATTATTTTATCAACTAATTGATTAATCATTTAGTCTGTATAAAGAAAATAGAGGAAAAAGGAGATATACTATTTAGACAGCTTGTTTTGTTCGACCAACAGTCGATATTCAGATTGAAACAAAGAAAAGCAGAAAAATCCTCACATCTGAGAAGATGAAACGATAATAATAAAAAATACTTGCAAGATGAATCAATTAAGAGCTGTAAACCATCATTTTCATTATAGATGAATCCGCTGATTGTTTCCTCAATAAAAGGATAAATAGCTCAGTCTACATGATTCCTAAAGCCTAGACTTAAATGATTCATTCATTATAGAATATAATAAAGTTGCAGATTAATTTTCTGTCAGTAGACTCATCATTTTAAACAAGCATTACTTCTGCAGTGAGGAAATCATAAAAAGAAGAAATGCAGCTGTTGCATATACTGAAAAATGTTTATACAGAGAGAAAAGACAGTTGTATGGGGCTCCTACAGTGATCCTTTGTACGTTGTGGTTGTTTCTATTTTTAGACAGCTATCAGTTCTGTGGATGTGAGAATTTCTTCTGTAAGTTTATGTGAGCAGACAGAGAGTCAGTGGGTCTTTGTAAAAAAAAAAAAAAAAAAAAAAAAAAAAAAGCTTGTCATACAGCTGTGGTTTCAAACCAGGTGGTCTGGAACCCCCAAGGGGTCATGAGATAAATCTGAGGGGTTGTGAGATGATTAACAGGATAGAAAAGTAGTGGAAAAAATGCATTTATCTTTCTTTTTAGACTCTCCTTAATCATTGCAATTTTTGTGATATAAAAAAGATTCATATAATGTTGTGGTCACATCATGTTAATGTATGCAACCTGTGATAAGTCCCAAAAAATAGACATGAAAAAAACCCAAATGATGGGAACAACTGGCACACAGCGTGTTCTGGCCAGGACTGGTCACATTAATACACCACAAATTAATGAAATTAACATTCTTTATAGAAATATTACTATATAACATTAGCCCATTGCAGTCTTCAACTGCAATGGGCTAATGTTATATAGTAATATATCCTTGACCTTGTTGAGGGTCATAAGGTCAAGGAAATATGCAAAGCAGAATTCATGGGACTAAGTAAAAGACTGCTAAGAAAATGCGACTCCGTTAACACTAGGCTATTTAAATACGCAACGGGGGATTATGAAAAAATAAGCCATTTAGAAAACAGCTGAACAATCCATGTAAGGATTCTTTTCTAAAACAGAATCTCACCTCCTTAAGACGTTTTAAATTGATCCTCGATGTAAACAGCGACAGCAGACGTTATTTACAGCTGAATGGTGCTTCACTTTAAATGTTGCTGCCTAAAGGAGTTGTTGGAGAACTTTATCTACTCTCCTACATTAAAGGACGGTCCTGTACCTGTACCCTATGATAAAGGAAATGAGAAAGGAAGCTTTGAAGCATGTTTTCTTAGCATTTAGGGAATTCGACCAGCTCTTATGCCGTGAAAAGTTAGAAACCTTCCCCAAGTTAAATACACTATTAGACTGCAGGACCAGGTTTTCATCCAATACCTGAAGGTATGTATGGCTTTACTTTTAGAGCCTGGATGCTGGGTGAAAGGAGTTACCACCGGCCTCCACAGAAAAATGACCACTATTTGACAAAGCTGCAACCAAAAAATTGATAAAACTTTAAATTTACAAGAAGACCAGTGTTAATTATTATAAATTCATCAATTATATTTTCATAATTAACTCACCAGATTATCATGAGCTGAGCCTCTAAGTATCAGATATCAAAAACTAATAGGAAACAACAGAAAAGCTGACACCAAACCACACTTGGTTATGTGTGCGTACTACACAATACTGCTACTTGTATGCAGGCTCTTAGGCTTGATAGCAATCAATGCTGTTGCTGCAGCAGTTCTGGTCATTTATTTTTCCCATAAACAAAACATTAATTTTCAATATTATGACAGCAGCTGACTTACTACAAATTAAAAGTTGCTACTTTGACTGAAAGAAAAAAAAATAGCACTGTGTGTATTTAAATATCTTTGGGGTTTAGTAAATGCAGTAGCGGGCCAGTGCATTTCACACCTAGGCCTTCAGTGATGTCCTACACAGTCCTCCCTGAATGAATCCACCTCTTAATACCATCATTCAAGGTCGGTGGTTCGAACCCCTCTACAGGCAACATGCCGAGGTGTCCTTGAGCAAGACACCTAACCCTAAAATGCAGCCCACTGCTCCTCCGGGATGGGTCAAATGCAGAGAACCGAATTTCCCCATTGTGGGACTAATAAAGGCTTAATTATTATTATTATTATGACGCCATGGCTCTAGAAACTATACATTTAGACAGAAACGCATTATAACTGGGCGTTGCATCACCTTAACATAGCGTAACGAGTACAACAGAGTTATATTAATATTTCCGACGCATCCATTACCCACGTCTGTCGTCTCGTCCACCATAACAGTGACAAAGGGTGCTTTTTTTAATCACCATTTTGATCTCTTCTCCCATCACTTCAGCAATAGCATAAATCAAGTCGTTTTGTATTTTGCCTGACATCCCAGTAAACACTTTGTTGGTGGACCTTTTCCCGGCCATGTCAGGCTCGCTAGCTTCCGGGTTGGCCGACCTCTTCTCACGATGTCTATCTTTTTGTTGAAAAGTCCGTCTTGAAAATGGCGTTGTTTGTATTTCTGCGACCAAATCTATCTCTTCTCCTCCATCAGCCATTGTGGGTTGAAAAAATAACAAAAAAAACAACGCTTCTATATCTATCTACACGAATTAACGCTAGCTCGTTCAGGTCGCCACAGGGTCATCAGGATCAGGTTCAGGTTGCTAGCTCTGCGTAGCTCCGCCTCTCACCAGTGCGCATCCAATCAAAAGACGTGCCCTTGCTGACGTCATTGTACGCCTGCATGCTGGCCCCGGTGTCGCCAACTCGAAATCTGATTGGTTAACACCACAGTTTAGATTCCGTTAACTTTAAGCTACAGACGCCAGCACTGTTGATTCTGAAGGCCTAAGGGCAGATTTCTTGGACCCTAGCAACACATGACGGCTGAAATATGATTGGATAAAAGCTCTAACGCTGAGGCTGGAAGCAGCGCAACCAAGAGAAAAGCTATGAAATGAAGAGAATAGACTATGGGGAATAATTTAATACATATTTGTGGAAAAAATATATCAAAATTAAATTTATATTCTGATGATGTTTAGGCCAGCAGAGAAGGCCTTGCTGGCCCTGACGGCCCGCCACTGAGTAAATGTCAAATTTGACTATTTACTGACAATTTATGGATAAAACAATTAATCAGGTAATTGAAAAGACAATTGAAAGATTAATCTAAAACATACATATAAGAGAGAGAAATACAATTTGTTTAAATAAAAGTGATGATATAATAGTCTAAGGTTATTGGAAAGAGATTTAACCCAACCTGTATTCAGTCACCGTTTAGTGGATAAAGATAATATAGTATAGTAATACTTAACAGGAAGTCATGGTTTGCTTAAACATGTGAATACAAACAACTGGATTGCTCATGTATGACACAAGCATTATGCATCTTGACTGCATTTCTAAATACTCATTACATGTGTTCAGTCTTTTTTCAGGATCAACATCACTCTGATCCATAATGTGTAAAGTATACCATTTTTGGTATAGAAATGCTTGCGTGCCAATGATGACTGTGAATCTGCAGGGGAGTTGATTTATTGCTGTAATCTAATAACCATGGTAACGCTCCTTTAGAAATGATCATCGGTAATGATACTGCAGTCGAGTTAAACACCATAATGAGAACAAAGCAGGGACTATAGGATTGTAGCGACCAACATTAATGCATCTCATTGTTTTACACTTTAGCCCAAAGCGTGTCTCGGCTCTTCTCAGCGAGTAATTGACGTGTTGTAAATATGTCAGCTTTACAACCCTCTAATGACGTCATACCTGCGTGATTAAATGTTAATGTACCACCTTAATGAGTACCCCCCCTGCAGAACAGTGCTACTGTCTCTGGGCATGGAAAAGAGAATCAGGTAAAGAGGTGCAACTAGTGATAAACTAGGCCACTCTCTAAAGGATACATAGATGTAGATGCATGATTAAAAACTTGCATGTGTGGATTTATTTTTAGTAACGTTTTTGTTATCTTAATCATCTCTATGCTTTATTAGCAGCAGCAGTCTCCACAGATGATGAGTATCCATGTGCAGCAACAGATGCCAATGCATTTTGGATATTTTTCTTAGGCTCCACGTGTTTTAATAACCATATCATCTCAGCTGCCTAACAAAGTGTGCAGACTACAGAAGGGTTTTCAAATAAGCAGTGGAAACACCAGCTTTGAGTTTGTCTGGAGCCTGTGACCTCCTCCGCTCTGTTGAAGCCATATCCTCTGATATTATACATGAACAGATACAAATACTTTTATAAACGAAGTAGCGACGAAGCATGCACGTTGTTGCCGATTTTAAATGTAATTTACAGACGAGATATAAGGCAAATCGCAGACATATAGGGACGTAATAAACTGTTTTCTTTGTGCCGTTTTGAACTGGGAACTCACGCCAAGCGTCCACAGGGTTAAAAAAAAAGATGCGGCAAAGCAACAGCCTTGGGCAAGTTTCAGTAAAAGAGGTGGCCTTGCAAAACAAAGGCACTGACTGTTAGCAGCACATCCTGACATCAAGTGATAAATTCAGATTTTACATAAAACAACACAAATTTGAAAAAGCTCATTGTACTCCACTGATATGCATAGCTAATTACTTTTCTTGTCTTTTAAAAAGATGAGCTGGATGTGTCTGCCCTTAGCAGGCTTAGTCTTCTGGTGCAAGCAAGAGAGACAGCACTCCTCAGTTTAGAGAGAAGTTAACACAGAAGTTTAGGTTTTGTTTTCTAATTGGACGGGTCAGTTGACTGTTAATGATGCTTGAGCTGCTTGGATACCAACCTTATGAGGTATGTTTAATATGGATTGTATCTTTTTTGAGAGGTATTTCTTATGTTACGGAAATAAAATGAGACTAAATTTTAAAAATGTAATCTTTCTGTCATAACTAGTTCATGTGTCATCCATCTAAATTTACTAGGGAATTATCTGTTGTGCCGTTATGTCATAAACCACAGAATTTGTCAAGACATTCAGGCGATAGACGGATTAAATATAGACCCTTGATGTGAGCTGGAATGCAGCAGCACAGCTCCATTTAAAATGTGTCACACCCCGTCAAACTCTGTCTCTGAGGTTCGTTTATGTGCCGGCTGTAGCTTTTCTGTATCATTAACGCTGTGTGATGGATTAATGGAATCAAATGGATCCATAACCAGGGGAGTGCAGAGATGGGTGTGCATGTAATTTTTGTTACTTAAAATATGTGGACTATAAACGCAGAAGCAGAACGTCGTAGCAAAAGAAAAATATGTAGAAATAAGTTTTCTCCTGAGACTCTTTTAGATAACAACACTTGACAGCGTCTCAGAAGAAAAAATGCATAATGCATCGTCTGTTTTTAAAAGCTGTGCCAAGTTTATTTTAATATTGTAGTTGGTACAGTGCACTACTAGGACAGGCTTTGAGGTATATTTAGTCTTTATCTGGGTATATTTATCTAAAAATATTTAGTGTTTTTAATCTAATAAAAGACCACAAGAAAAGTATAGTTGTAGTGTAAAGGAGGATTATTTGAAATTCAAATTTGGGATTTATTTCCAATGTTGCACCTGTATCCATCAACACATCCAATATCTTTTATTTTTCTTATTGTCTTTTCATTTTCCCACCTTCCTACTCTCTCTCTCTCTCTCTCTCTCTCTCTCTCTCTCTCTCTCTCTCTCTCTCACCCTTTTCCCCTTCTCTCCTCCCACCCACAGGTCCAGACTCACCTGGAGAACCCGACCAAGTACCACATCCAGCACTCCCAGCAGCAGCAGGTGAAGCGATACCTGGGAAAGCTCGGCTCTCAGGTGTTGAGCTTGCCCTGCCACAACCAGTCCTCTGATCACGGGGGCATGCCGCCAGGGCCGGGCAACAGCGCCCCCAACAGCCCTATGGCCTTACTGACCCTGAACTCGAACTGCGAGAAAGAGGTGACTGCTTGTGACTTGTGGTGTTTTTCCTCACAAATGCATACTGAATAAATGCCTTTTTTGTGACCTTTCGCTCATTTAATCATCCTTTTCTCTATGTCGTCTTGTTTTTTAGATGGATGATGTCATTGATGACATTATTAGTCTGGAGTCCAGTTACAGTGATGATATCCTGGGCCTGATGGACCCAGGACTTCAGATGGCTAACACGGTGAGTGTGTGTGTGAGCAGTCCACTTTTTTTAAGCCACATGAGGGCGTCTCATTTGGTGTGGAAAACTTTAAAATAAATGTCAATACATTAAAAAATACAAATTCTCAATCCTGGGCTTTTGCTCCAGTCAGCTAAGTGGCTACAGTTACTAGTTTTCTACCAGGAAGACCAACAATCATTTTGCAGATTGCCCATAATTTAAAGAAATTGTCACACATGGCAGAGAGTACTTCCTGGATTCTTTCCATCACTGTTAGGTTACCAGGCAACTAGAATTGTAAATTCTACACACATGTTAATTTATGAGCTTTAAAGCTGCTTTTGTGTTCTTGTATGTACCTGTACACTGAACCAGTCTAGATGTTTCCCTGTTTCCTGTGTTGTTGCTAAGCTAAGCGGCTACTTGCTGCAGCCTTACATGAGCGTAGTATCGATTTACCAAAATGTAGAACTATTCCTTTATCAGTGACATCACAATTATTTGCATATACTATGAGCGTAAACCTTTCTCACTGCATTAAAGGGTCAATTATTTTGTCAGCATCCTACCAAACCTGCTCATCTTGTGACACTAATTAGCATCTATACAGGGAGGGTGATCTCTGCTTAATGTCTCTGCCTTGTCCCTGTAGATCCCCGTGAATGCTAACCTCATGGACATGTATGGTAACCAGGGTATGTCCCAGCAAGGTCTGCCCATCAGCAACTCCTGCCCTGCCAACCTGCCCAACGTCAAAAGGGAATACTCTGGTAAGCAATACTGCAAGAGACGTACAAATCATAAATATATATCAAATGTTTACAGATCTTTGAGCTGTGAAAATAAACAGTAATGTCCATTCAGCTTCTCTATTGCATGTAAACTACACATAGGAAGCTTAACTCTCGAGGCCTCTGTGCAGCTCTTAATGTAGTGTTTTATAAATAGTCTCGTAATCCTCTGCATTGTGGGGTTGGTTTGTGCATGGTTTACATGTGTTTCAATGTATTTCTATCCATTCTGCACAATTTTCATATTGAAATCATTATTTCTCATAGTTTCACAATCCCCGGCCATCATGCATATGCTGGATAAGTCTGGATCCTGCGGCAAATTTGAAAACTATCACAGGCCTGAAGGGTTCCCTGTTGGTACGTATGGTTAATGAGCTTCAAGCACATTTGAGATTTGCACTGCTCTGTTTATTATATTGATAATAAACAGAGGAGATAAAAACAGAGATAAAGACAGATGTTAATCGAAACAATTTTTCTTTTCAAAAGCAGAAGTAAGAGCAATGGCAAAGGAAAGGCAGAAGAAGGATAACCATAATTTGAGTGAGTTTTGATTGCATTTTAAGCTTTAAGCTTTATACTCTGTAAATGTGTAAATGTAAATACTTAAGTGTGGTAACAGTTGCCATAATATTATCTTCTTTGTTACTCTGTGTAAAAGAACATTTTCAGATGGGGGTTTGTCAGCTAATCATGGATTCTTTTCTCTTCTGTTTTTTTTTCTGTAGTTGAGAGAAGACGACGGTTTAACATCAATGATCGAATCAAGGAATTGGGAACTTTAATTCCCAAATCGAATGACCCGTAAGTTACTTATGTCATTCACTTACTCTTTTAATCATACTTTATTTCTTATTCAAGACAAAATAAGTAACGCTCCTTGACAACAAGACTCAACACTCTTCACTTAAATAGTGATATCTAACAAGTAAAAGGCGGGAAAAATTTGTCACAAAAGGGTTAAAGAAATAAACTCTGATACACACAAAATATCAATTACACACAGATTGCAAATTTCCCTGCTGTGGGACTAATGAAAGATAATCTTATTTTATTCTATGGAGTCCAGTCCGACCATCATTTGATTGGTGAGATTATGGGGATATTAATCTTTTTTTTCTGTATGTATTGACACTTAGGGGTTAGAAGCACAACTCTTCTCTTCCTCTGCCCTTTGACCTCGCCTGTGGCTCTGGGGAGATCCCAGCAGAGCCTTTTGTTATGTATCTCCACCCCATGGTTGTTTTGCTAAACCCCAGCTGAGTGCTCCACCAACACATAAACCTACGTACACACAGAGACCTGGCCTCACATGGTTCTTACTGTTAATGACACATAATGAAAAAGAAAACATACAGTACCTGAACCTTTTAGCATTTAAAATCTTCAATACTATTATCGATTCATAACTTTAAATCTGAATTCATCATTACAATCATCAACAACAACATCTATTCGCCCTCAAAGCTTCTGACCAATTGAAACCTGAAACAGCTCTCAGCATAATTGATGGATCTATAATGCAGATTTTCCCAGTTAAGTCTAGTGAAGATCGCTTTTGCCCCTACAAAACTTCCACTGCAACCATCGGTTCTTCAGTGATCTCAGTGACCTCGCCTGTAGACATTTACGATGGAGCCTTCACTACAGAGAACTAAGACTTCTAACTGCTGGTCACTTCTGTGACCTCCAGGTCTCCTCTGATTCTCCTCATTATCCTCGTCTGTCTCTTGTTTATTTATCTACTGTACGTAGGATGTACAAATAATGGCTCCTCTGTGATTTCTAGGGACATGCGTTGGAACAAAGGCACAATCCTGAAGGCATCGGTGGACTACATCAGGAAACTACAGCGGGAGCAGCTGAGGGCCAAGGAGCTGGAGAGCCGCCAGAAGAAGCTTGAGCATGCCAATCGCCATCTAATGTTGAGGATACAGGTAAAGCAACTTTTATGGCATCTAGTGTTTTGATGGTACATTC
Source organism: Anoplopoma fimbria (assembly GCF_027596085.1). Classification (NCBI taxonomy): domain Eukaryota; kingdom Metazoa; phylum Chordata; class Actinopteri; order Perciformes; family Anoplopomatidae; genus Anoplopoma; species Anoplopoma fimbria. The sequence continues at coordinate 20,524,726 of NC_072460.1, forward strand.
ACAGTAGTTGAGCTGTTGAATTGCATCATAAACATCCTATTTGCGTAGTTGTTTTATTAGCATCTGAGAATAAAATTAAAAGAAAATCTACAGTATGTTCCATGTGCACAAAGTTTAAAAGAGACTGGATTGTCAGTATTAACGAGTGCCTCCGCTGACGTCAGAACACATTTTAAGACTTTATATAAATAGGTTAATCTTCAGAGAAAAACAAGCAGAGCAGCTAATTCACCCAGCAAAGGCCACGTATTGAGGAGGGGAAGCAGCTGTTTAGATCAACCATCTTGTAACTAATTAGTCACAAGATAAGAGGTGTCGGGATCTGTGTGATTCGGCTCAGAGGACATTGATTGATTGGTCACATTGTGAGATTTTGTCGCGGTAATTATTTACAGAAGCACTGTCAGGGTACAAAAGAAACCCCAAGTTTTGTTTCAAGTGGGGGAAAGTGAAGGCAAAACAGCTCAGTCAGTCACTGCCAGGTGAAGATTTAAAACTTCACCAGTAACCAAAACTTAACTATTTTGTTTACCAACCATAGACCAAGTAAAACAGTACAGTCATCCTGACACAAGAGTAGAAGACTGTGATAGATATTATGGGAGTGAAAACTCTTCACTGACTAACCTAAGTGTGTCTTTCTCATTGTGTTTTGCAGGAGTTAGAGATGCAGGCTCGGGCTCACGGCCTGGTCATCACGTCTTCAGCTCTCTGCTCTTCTGAACTTGCGGCACGGTCCATAAAGCAGGAGCACTCTCTAGAGGACTGTCGCCAGGACATGTACACGCTCCTCCCCCATCACCAACACCAACACCCGGCCTGCACTCCTGAACAGCCCGGCGCCCTGGAGCTAAACGAAGGCCACTCCAACTACCCAGAGGGTCACTACAACGTTCACGCCAAGCCGGGCTCCAAACTCAACGACATCCTCATGGAAGACAACCTATCACCGGTGAGAGGGGGGGACCCGTTGCTCTCGTCCGTCTCCCCAGACACCTCAAAGGACAGCAGTCGCAAGAGCAGTGTAAGCATGGATGAGAATGATCAGGTCTGTTAGCACCCCCTACTGCAAGACACCCTGCCTGCATCTCCAATCGTCTCCACCCTGCTGCAAGTGTCCCTGTCAGCAGCTAACACACTCCTAGCTGCTGGAGAGGCTTTCTCATTTGTTTTGTTGTGTTTTTTTTTTTTTTTCTCCCCCACCCATGTTTACATGTATTGAATCTTTTCCATTCATATTTTTTTTTTTGTGATATCTTTGTCTTTTCAAGCCCTCAACCTTGATTTCAAGGACTGATTATGAAATGTGTTTGCTTTAATCAATACTTTGATGACAATGAGTTACAAGAGTAGACGTTTTTATATTTTAAAATACATGCATTCATCTTTGAATAGAGGCTAGATTATGTTTATTTCTATTGATTCCAAAGAATCTAGGGAAGTTATAAATCACGGTCATAAATGTAGATATTTTTTGTTAAGATGAACACTGCTTTTTAAATCGCTAGCAATAATAGAAGAAAGAAAATCTATTTATTACTATAGTGCTTTACACTCCTTGTGTCTTAGATTGAACTTGAATGTGCCAATGCCTTATTAAGATGTGTATGCATCGATGTTGTATTGCTATGCACATTTTTTGGCTGTTAGTCTTTGTCAGTCTTCCAGTTGAAATTTCTTCCTTGACAAATATTAATCATTTGTAGATTTGATCTTATTTATGTATCTATGTAAACTGGACTTAATGTACACATTCCCCTAAAATGTATTTATAACAAGGCATTTAAAAAGAGCCTTTTTGAAACGACTGCGATATTAAATAAAAGCACATTAAAAATAGGTAGCTAATAAGTCTCCTTTAAGATAATTAAAATGAACAAAATCAGCCTTAATAACGGTTAATTGTAATCTTTTATTCAGTGTCATAATAAAGAAAAAACAGCACAAGTCAAGTTTACCCACAATGATGGGGAATTGTTACATAATTCTATATATCATTGATAGATAACTAAATACAAAATGAAGATGAATCAGTGAACTTCTTATTATATTCTTGTCTGTAGTGATCAGAACTGGTAAAACTGCTTCTATTTGAGCACACTCAAGTGCTGAGTTTTTATAAAATTGTCCATTTCCTAAATTATTGGGTTTTCTTTGTTGTTTTTTTACACCACTGTGGTGACATTTCACATCCAGGATGTTTTCTTTCCTCCATTATGTGAACATTTATATTGCCAAGGAGTAAAAGGAGACTGTTTTGGGATTTTCTATGACATGCATGACATTGTCAAAACACTGGAATGACTTCTGTAATTTGAAACGTGGTTTGTTCACCTTTTTTTTATCTAAGCATAAAGTATTGTATTTGGCTTTTCAAACGAATACAGAACATTGTATGAGATTGTAGATTCTTTATGGCGTACGGTTGTTGTATATTTCAGCAGTTTGTTTTCAACAGTTGTAGCACATTGCATCAGTATGCCTTTGCTTATAATTACTTGCCAAACATTGAGAGCCCTGTTACAGCACAACCTCCATTTTGTTAAACTATGCAATGGTAGATGTTGTGCCTGAAGAAGGGCATCATGTCTCGACAATGTGATCTCCTTATGAGTTAGTCTAAAACAGTGTCAAAGTAATTATCTTCTTAATTGATTTAAGTGCCTTACAGTCCTTTTTGTTACGATGGTGATGTTAGAGGAGTTAGGACAGTGATGCAAAATGGTGTTGACGTTTATACTGGTGTTTGGTGCTTCATGTATTAACTAAAGAGTGCCAAAGTACTTTAGAAAGCAGTAGGAAAGTCAGTACTAGATAACACTATCAGCCTCTCAGACTCAAGCCACAAGAAATTGTTTGTAATGATGGAACCCCAAAGTGTTCAGTACTGAATGAATAAATAAGGCATTATGAAATAAATTATCATAAAAGTAAAAAGAGTCAAATTCAGAAAGTAAACCACTGAATTCTGCAATAATTTAATATATTATTCAAAACCAGTCATTAATAAATGTTATTTCATTATTATTATTTTCATATGAAGTGTTTTATTTATTTAGTTTTACGTCTGTACAGAGTTTTTGTATTCCAAAGTGCCCTTTTTCAAAAGTCTGTTTTTTACTTAATAATAAGCATTTCCCCAATGACACTTTTATTTCAAAATTGTCACCACCTGCTCTATTTTAAATAAAAGTTCACAACCCTTCACCCCCTCAGCCAATCACTGAAGCCTCTGTATACAAACTATACAACAGCAACAAGCCGCTTTAACTAGAACAACCACAATGCAAAAACTAATACCGACTAGCTGCTGTAGCAATGGACAAAGTAACAAACCGCTAATTTACTTTAGCGCAACATTGCTACAAGTACTACCCAGCTAACTAGCTAGGTTGGCTTGTGAACAATGATTATATGTAGCCAGTGTTGACAGAAGCATCTTACTCATTCATTCAGAGTTACCGTGGCAATGTTGTGCCTTTAAAGTTATTTTTTCAGAGACAGACACATAATAATGAAGAGCAAAAGCATAAATGTGTTTGGTAATAGGAGCTACCTAGCTAGCATGCAGTGGTTGTTCCTGCTAAGAGGGTCATTTGATTAGCTGAAACTACAGTCATGAGCATTTATACAAAATTAAAAACAAAAAGTGTCATTGGGGAAAGTGCAATGCTATGAAAATAACAATGATGAAACAACATTTTATAGTGAGTTGAATTTGAATAAGTTGTGAAATGATTTCACTAGCGGCCTAGCTTTAGGGATGGCAATATTGGTCAGTATATGTAACAACAATAAGATGGATTGCCATGAATGTTGTACAGATATTCATGGTGCCCAGTGGATGAATCCTAATTATTTGGGTGATCCCCTGACTTTTCATCTTGCACCACAAGAAGGTTGACATCTTTGGCTGTTAGTGAAACATCTTGTGCCTCACAGAGCCGCTAGCATGGCTATAGACTCCTAATCTTCAAATTTTTTACTTGTTTATTCATGTGATTATTTAAATCATAATCTTTCTGTATTTTATGCATTTAATATTGAACACATTGGCGTGGCTGTTCATGTTGTTTTATGTTTATTAAGGTCAAACTCTACGCTGAAGGCAGTGTTTCCAAAGCATACTGAATATTCAATATCCTTTTGAGACTACTGTGAATGTAGTTCAATGTGATGACTGCCAAAATGTGTTGCCAAAATATGATGTACAATACGTTTATTTAAAAGGTATAAATAGCAGTTTTAGCTAATGCACCTGTTAGTGGTGTTACTCTTCCATAATGGCAAGCAATACCTAAAGTATGATTTCAATCAGGCCTTTGTGGAAATCAATTCCCATCTTTGGAAACCGTAGTTTTGGAGAAGAAAGAAAACTCAAGATCTACTTAATAATGCTTTTCTGGAGCTTTCAACTGCATCCCACAGTCTTCATCAGCTGTGGTCACATGACAGTGAAGTATCATGAAACTTCTGTAAATGTGTTTTTGAAAGCTTAGAACAAGCAAGTAAATGACCTTTTGTGGATTTCTTTTGTCATGGATGAATTACATACAGCTTGAGTGGACTGCAGAATGGCCTTCATGGTTACACCAATGCCAGCTACTGAGCCTTAATGGTGCAATAGACACAGGTAACATTGCCCTTTGACTGAACCCAAATAAGCTTTTTTTTACACGAATCATCTAAACTCTGAAATGTGACAGGTTAGAATGACCATCAGCATTGAACCTGATGGTGGTGGCACATCATTTAAATCAATCATTGTGACCGATTCCTCTTAATCGATCTTCCAGCTATTAAATATTATGGCACATTATGGGTAAACCACTAATGAAGAACCATGTTAGATCTCTTCTGCTCACTCTCATTCCTGTGGTTCATACAGACAATGTTCTCTGCTGATGTTGCTACTGTTATTATAGTTACAGATTTTATGAGATGAATGTAGCGATAGTTACTGTACGCTTTGGTTTCAGCTTAGTGAACTCAAGCCCATTGGTACTCAATGTGGAAACTATCTTGTGAGAAATATTAAAAGTTTTATTTGAATGTTTGTAGAGCTTGTGTTTTTCTTGCAAATCAAAATCTGCTAATGCAAACTTTTTTTGTGAATATCTTTATATTTATAAATAAGGTTCTCTTAAAGCCTCACTGTGTAAGCAGTGTACAAACGTTTAATAAATGTTTATAAGACACAATAATGTAGCTATATATATATATATATATTGTTACAACTCAACTTTTTCAAATTCATTAACAAACATGTTTAACATTCTAGTGTGTTATGAACCATTTATTAACGTTTAATTTACTGCTTAAAGATGGTAAATAGGGGGACTTAGAGTAAAAGAACAGAAACATTGTTATTTTATGTTAGCATACATCATCTTAACACAGGAATTCGGTTTTACCTGTTTTGTTGTCAGACAGGCAACTCAATGATGCTGCGCTCTCTCATGTCTACTGTCTCCAGCCCCTTTTTGGAGCAACGCTGGCAGGACCTTCTGTGCAATCAGAAACATAAAAAAAATCATTACAATTGTTCTTTGTTATTATAAACTTATACATAATCATAAATCTACACAGAAGTTATTGCCTAATTGGAAAGTTTAGGGGCTCTCCACTCTGTAAATCATCTTCTTTAGAACTGAGTCAGCTCAGTTGACTGTTTGTTTGGTAGTAAATGTAGATGCCTTACCAACAAGACCCAGTTGCATTCTTAATGAGCAAACAAGCTGAAATTGTCCAAACTAATAAATAATTGTGATAAAAATCTCAGAAATATGCTAATCCAATTAGCTGTGTCTAGCCTTTGTTGCCAAGAACTGCAGCCATTTCAGTAGAATATGAAAATCAGCTTTAAGAGACTTGAAACTTGTTTGGGATACATTATCCATCTCAATAAACATTTGGTTTCCTCTATTGAATCCTCTCTTGTAAATCCTGTTAACTTGCAAGAATATACTGTCCGCTTTGTTAGTGGTACTAAGGGAATTCGAGGAGCTCTTGAAAGTCCTTTCTTTTTTCAGTTCTGCAAATAAAAGAACATCTTATTACAATCAATATTCTACAGAAGGAGGAACCAAATTCACATTAGTCTGCTTTCTATCTCTTTTTAATGATTGCCTTGTGGGTTTCATTTCTCGACAACATAGCTTTTCAATGCAAGATTTTTTAAGCGTCAAATATCTAGTCAGAGCCAAAATGAGCCAACAAGAAAAACTGGTTTCTACTTGCAACAGAGGTACCATCTTCCATAGCAATAATTATTCCATACAAGCAGAAACTACAGCCCACAATACATCAGTAGTCAGTCACTTATCAGTAAAAAAAAACATCTGTTGTGCTTTAAAAATGGTTCGCTGTAAGGTGAAAATATACACTGTTGTAAGTGTAATCTAATTAGTGAGTGCTGGAGTCTATAGGGAAAATCCCGTTTTGGACATGAGGCACCGAAATTAGGGATTACACCAAAAAGGGACTTTATTTTGACATCAACTTTCCCATTAACTTTGTCAAGTGGTGGGTCTGTAAACCGAGAAAGATGCATGACATAAGAGATCAGTTGCATGCATTTACACATTATTATCAAACTCAAATTCTCATTGGCTCAGAACAAAGTTAGGTTATATGCAAATACAAACAATACATCAGTTACATACTAGAATCAATCCTAAATGGAACTAAACAAACACATAGCATTATGAGGCTGTTATACCTTAAGTGTAATCTTGAAGATTTTCATTTAAATAACATTGAAGGAGGCAACATAAAGGTGATTGAGCCTATGGCCCAATGATGAAAGAATTGCAATATTTATATATCTGCTATATTGCAAACAATGCTGTACTATGTTTTTTCTCCATCGTATACACACAACAAAAAAGGAACTATGCACACAATTCAAACAAAAGGACTCCAGACAGCTAAACTCTGAGCACCATCCCATTGTTTTCACTCAAATAGAAATTCTAAATTAACCTGGACTGAAATCTCAAGAATTGACACTTTTAAGAATAACTCACTTTTGAACAAAGTTAACAAGCATTAGGAAGCACGGGGTCAGTTGGTGGCTGATCAAAGAGAGCAAATTGTTCTCTTCCAAGTTATAAGAGCACTGATTCAGGGTGGACTCAGTTCACCTGTGTTTAGTTGACTCCTCCCAGAGCTCATGAGGATCATGACAGACATGGAAGACTTTCAACATACACACTTGGTTGTTGTTTATAGGCTACCACATGCAAGACCATCAGAAAAAATCCCTCGCTTGATCAATGATCACGCAATGATGAGCACCTTTAACATCTCTGCCATTATATAAGAGATAAGGCTTGCTTTTACTTTTCATACTTCAAAGAGTCAATTAACTGACAACCATATGAATTTATTTGTGCTGTTGATGGAAGGGGTAACAGACCATAAACAGTCATTTAAAACATCAATGTCTGGCCTAGCAGTTCGTGCGGTTCTTTTTATGTTCTCTACAACTGTAGCATGAAAGCATAGTGAAATTAGCACGCTAACTAGCTAACTAGCCAAGCCTGCTAAGTGAATAAAATTGAACAACTGAATGCTTCATCCACACACGCTTGTCACAGCAGAGGAAAGAACATTGCTTTAGCCAGAAAATCAGTCTTTAACACTGATTCTGTACAAGTCCACTGATAAGAGAGTAAAGGCCTGTGCTGTGCTGTTATTGTATTATACTGGTTACGGATAATGAGCCCACAGAGGAATGGAGGTGTAACGTGGTCTAACGCACTGAAAGGTCAATGATATCCTTCAGATACGATCAAAGCAGGCACCCTGGCATGAGCCGCTAGTGCAGCAACTAGGACATTATATCTGTCTTTGGCATCCAAACCAACCAACATAACCAATTGGAATTGGAATTCAAGACCAAGTTGCATCTGTGCCGGTTTCTACAGTGGTGAGTGTTTTGGCCCTGCAGGACATGATTCACATGTGAGTGACAGAAGCCAAAATAGAAAGGTATTTCCCTTCCCCTAGTCAATGGAGCATACCGATAGATGTTTAACCACAGTGTGAACATACCGTAGGATCAATGAACCTGAACAAATTACAGATTAATGTATTTTGATAAAAAGAGATAGAATATTTCAAGAGAAGCATGCCGTTATTCTGCTAAAGATTGTACTTCATTTCTGTACCAGCCTAATCAAATTCATTCAGAATAGCATTAAACATACAAACCAATTCATATCATATACTACAGAATCTTTTCTTACAATAAATTACAAAAGCAACCCTTTTAATGCATAATATAAATCCTTTTCCATTCACTTACATTTTACCATATTATCATTTCCCCTTGTTGTTGAATCCATGTCCCGTTACTTGGACCAGATTACATTCTGTTTGTAACTTTTGAATGGCTGGAGTTGTTATTTAAAGGAATGCTCCCTGATCCCAGGTATCCTGAATGACCCCAGCCCACTCAGTCATGCTGTATGGAGTGACTCCGGAAACGTGCAGGATGTCAGTGACGTAGACGTGGAAATGGCTCAACACACACACTCTCCTGTCCTCCCTTCCTCTCTAACATTACAGGATGTTGGTATTTGAATGGTTTTCTCGGTCGAGCGAGTTTGGCTTTAACAACATATTAGCTATATTCATCTTTTCTCATAACAACCAACTCTGCACTGTTTCACAGGGTGGCAGTGGTTACCTGCTTGAAGCACACAAGCCAAAGATCATGCGAGTTTCCACATGAGGCCGCTATAAAAAACACCTTAGTGTGCAGGCATAGATCTGAATAAGATGAGACAGAATTTCTGTTTGTGTTGCATTCAAGTTTCTAACATTCATAATGTTTGTGTTTTTTCATTGTGTTTGCAGGCCAGAGGTGAGGAATTTCTCAGCGATAGCAGACCTCTGATATCTCCATGGCCAGCTCTATAAGTTCTCCTGCGTCCTGACAGGAGCCACAGCAGTTAAAGTCCAGCTCCAGCTTTGAATTGCAGCAGTCTTTTCCTTGCTGGTCTCTGTCAGCGGCCGCTGTGATGTATTTGTACGAGGGAAAACAGCTATTTAAAGCCTTCTCACATGTATCCAGCAGCAGAACCATAAATTCGTGGAAACGACAATGCAGACAGGCAAGTAGAACTGCTGCACATTCATCTGGTGGAAGTGAAGAGGGAATAATAGAAGAGAAAAAAAGGAAAAGGTAGTTAGAAATGACACCCTCTTAACGTTTCATCCAGCGCACCTCTGAGCAGGTATCAACTATATCAATTTAATCAACTTAAGGAGTTAAACAATACCTCCACTGCCGGGCTGGTATGAATCATCAGTGGAAAAAACACTGCTGCTGCTCTTAAACTTGTCAGAACACATGGAGCTGGATCCACCCCATTCACTGCCACCCAGGGGATCATGGGAACTGGGATCGGTGTCCAGCTTGTCCGCTTCTTGCTCTGTTATGGTGCTCAGTCTGCATACTCCACTGACCAGCTTGCCCGACATCTTTCTAGGTGGATTGTCCATCACTAGCTTGGGGATGCTGCCTTTGAAAGGATAATAAAAACAATAAGAGAAATGATTTTGGAGCAAAATCATATAAATTCAGTCAGCACATAGTCCAGTCTCTGTTAGATAAGTTGCTCGGATCCTCTATGAGGCCGTTTTAATAATTCAGAGCACCATTAACATTCAGTTTGTCAGGGAGGTGAGACCTGAAGTGTATAATGGAGGAGGCTTGCTCAATAAAACTTCAGCGAGGAGAGATTATTGATTTGGAAGCTTTTATTTGGATCTAGTTTCCTGGATTGAATCGGGCAGGAGGAAAATATATAGAGTGTGAAAATATACCCATCCACTAACATTTGGCATGCACCACATACATCAATCACACTGCAGTTTTATTACAGTTGTGCCTAACAATAAATTCATCTGAGTAGTATTTAGCCGGATCAGAAATGGGAGTACACAACAACAACCTACCATCAGACTCATGTTCCTCTATTTTCTCGAGCTCGATGCCATCCTGATTATTTACAGGGAACTTTAAATGAGCGGTCATCTTATGCAGAGCAAAGTGGAGAGAATATAGAGTGAGACACACATGCAAAGCACCTCCCTAATAATGGTATATTAACAACCTTAATAACTTGACTAAAGACAGACGGCAATAAATTATTATTACAACCCCTGTTTTGTGTTAAGTTAAAGAATCATGCAATAAAAGTGGCTGTATACTAAGGCTGTAAATGAACAAAACACATATTGCTTAATTCATTTTGCCAAATATTTTACTTTTTAAGATTACCTGTCTGGTAAATATCCAACAATGCGATCGTGGCATCTGCAAGTGTGAACCCCCCTTTGAGCTCGAGCACCTCCCATCATCATGCACACACCCACATTGTGAGCAAACTCCACATCGGTCAATACTCGCCAATCAGGAAGCACAACTATAAACCACTGATACATAATGCATAAAACATCCATTCAATTATGGCATTATGTCGATAGAAAATCAAGCCAGGCCACTTATCAAACATCTACATACATTAAGTAATGACAGATGATAACAGTACAACAGTAAAGTTTACATATAATTATCTTACCGCAATGTATCATGATGCTGCAACCAGTGCTTCTAACACCACAGTGGTCTGTAGGCAGTAAGCGGCTGAATTTATAACATTTATGAAACGGGCATACCATAGTACCACAGTTTGCCACTCAAACCATTTGCTTTCTTCCGTTACCTTCCATTAAGGAGCCATTACCGTTGACTGAGAGAAGTGGTGCCGTTATCAGGTCAAAACTGCAACCAGGCATAATTTAATTGAGCGAAACACCGCTGACCACAGAGGAAATCATAAATCTGGATCAAAGACACACACAGCATACACATTTTTCATGAGGGATTTATTATTCATAAAGATGCATTGGTTTACAATAATGGTAAATCTATATTTTTCTACTTTTACAAGCTCAATTAGAGCGGAATTCAGCAATGTTTTGTGGAAGGGGTGAAAAAGACCGACAAGTATAAAGAAGCTACGCATTCTTTTCAACAATTGTCTCTTACCTTAAATACAAATATATCAGATCATGTTGGCAGTGAACATTTAGATTTTTTAAGTAACGTTTTTTTTTCTTCTAGAAATTTTTTATATATTATGACTACTAAAATAAAATTAGGTAGCGAGGCCCCAACATAGCATAAAGCAGCTATACAGAAGGGGGAAACGTTTCATTGTGAAGTGAACTATCAATGTTCCTTTTCCTTTGGCTTCTCTGCTCATCATTGTCCTTTTGTTTCCACATATATATATAGATATATAAAATAAGAAAAATCATGAACAGATGTGTTTTTTGTGATCTCACTCTACTTTACAGAAAGACTTAAAAAAAAAATGCTGATAAAAAAAAAAAATTGTCCCCCAAGAAGAGAGTGTTTGGTTAAGAAGATGAAGCAGTTGTTTTGGGAAACTTTTGGAATATAAAGTCACACAGGCTGTGAGTGAAGCGGCCTTGCAGTGGAGAATTTGGACCTCATGGTCAGAGAGAAGGCACGCGATCGATGTGAAGATTTGGCCTCTCCGGGCTGCCGTTGTCTTCATCGTGGTTCATCTCCGGGCTGTGGCCGAGCTCGTCTGTGCTCTCCGGGGACTCGTAGGGATAACCTTCACAAATCTCCTCGTCTTCCTGTTCCTCTTTAATGCTGGTTTGATAAACACACAGAAAAAATAAATAAACAAACATGTAATCAGGACTTGTGATCACATAATTACATTCATCACAACTCAGCAAAGGGGAAGTAGCTCTAGACACTAGACACTTACAAAGCTTGAGGAGGGGACTGTGTTGCACTGCTGTCACTTTGGTATCCAGATCCATTAGCAAGGGCTCCATTCATCTGCTCTTGGAGAATATGAGGCAGCGAGTGAAACGGGATGCTGCCCATGAAGGCCGGGTTGTAGAGAGAGTTGTTGCCGTCTAGACCACCACTCTGAAAACGTTAACGTTCTCATTACAGCACTGCATCAACACGCAATACAACATATAGTTTGTGATATGCCTCGTGTTAGACAAGTTGTTCGGATGTATTATATTTACCTGAGGAGCAGACCCAGCAGAGCTCTGATGGTTCTGTGAGTTCTTCAGCAGAGACCTAGAAGTACAGAGAAGATACAAAAAGTTCATCTTAAGTTAGTTTCTTTAGTCTTTCTTCAGTTTACTTTAGTCGTTAAACACAATATCATGCCATGAAATGCATATTAAAAACCCTTTTACAGGGTTCTCGTTTTACAACAGGTCAGTTGCAAACATTAAAAGGTCAGCAGGAGAATGTATTTTAACCAACTTTTGGAGCTGACATTATCAGAAATCAGACTTGTCTTCTTTAAAGAAAAAAACTAAGAATTTCAAGAGGTATTCTGCAACTGTTATAATCATAAAATGCCTATGTGCCTTGCTAGAATGGGATACTTGACTGGCCTAGCAACAGTAACTAAGGAGAGCAAGGCTTAGTCGGATATCCTTAAACTACTGGCACTATGGGCAACTGCCAACATACACACTGCACTTCCAGGTCTCTTTGTTTAATAAAATCCAGTAAAAAGTTTGAGTAACCTTGGCAAGAAATGACAAGTCAACTGAAACAATCACGAGGCGTTCACTAATTATTCTATCACAAACCTGCTGACAGTAGCCTGCTGTTTCAGAGTGATTGAGGTTTTGTGGAATTTCACTTTGTTCACAAAGGCGTCCATGTGCTTGTGTGAACATGCTAAGTCTTATTTTGTTTGTAGCACACTCAGACTTAGCCTATGAAACTTGCTTACAGTAAATATTGTGTGTACTTATTAGGTGGAGCTAGAAGGTCAAAAATGTCAGGCTTATCTGACTTATATCTGAAAACACAAAGGGCTGCTCTGGCTTCACGTCCAACACGTACCCGTTACCAGCAGTCTTCTGGGGCCTTCTCCTGTGGAACTCAATCTCATCTACTGTCCACACAGCTCCCTTCACATTTTCCAAACGCACAAAGCATTTATGGAGGCTGAGATTGTGTCTGACGGCATTCTGGAAAATGAAATAAAAAGGAGTAATATCAGGACTTGCATTTGAACATTAAAATATTAACACAATCAAATGTTTCCATAGACTTTTCCTCTTTCATATATTAATATCAAAAGAAATTCAAACTGGAGTACAGATCATACCTTCCACGTGGCTGCATTGCGCCTGAAATATGCAAAGTTTCTTGTGAACCAGTTGTAGATTTCATTTAGCGTCAGCTGATTGCGAGGTGATTCAAATATCGCCTGAAAGAAAGAAAGAAAGAGCATTTAAGGAATTCTTACCATCAATTTTTTTTGGGATCTACTTCATTTAGATTTTGAAGGCAGTATTATAATATTTTTGTGACTGTGTAAAAGCAAAATACAAGTTACCTGTCTTATTAGAGACGCATATGTAAATGGAGGTCTAACTTCTGTGCTCAAGTAGAACTCCTTATTATCAACTATATCTGTGGAAAGACATTAACAAGCAAAATTTAAACATAAACATATACAGAATGACAGTGTAACAAAGAAGAAAACTTTTCCAATTGTGGAAAAGAGAAGTAGTATAACAAATAAATAAGAAAATAAATATGAGTGTTAATAAGAAAATATGCCACTTCTCTGTGGCCTCTGAGATTATCTTTTTGTGCATCTTTCCATCGGCATGTTTGAGCTCGAAATGTGAAGGAGTTCCAATTCATGATCTCACCGTTACCTTGGCTCACCGAGCGGCTATATCGCCTCCGCACAGGGGTTCCAGTGAACATGCTATTGGGAGTGAGGACTGACGGTGATTCAGAGAGCGGCGTCATGGGTGTGGATGGAGCCATGGCACTCTGAGACAAACTCACAGGAGGCGAACATTTGGGCAATGTTGCCTGTGTGAAGGACACATTAGACACCAGATTCACCTGGTTAAAAAAAAACAAAAAACAACAAAGCGGTTAAGTGAGGACAACATCTGTGTAACTACAAGCAAAACAATATTTATTCTAATTGACGAAAACAGTCATAGCATGTACTTACAGGCTGTGCTGCGGGTTTGGGTTCAGAGGACTTCAGATGAGCCATCATAGCTTGCAGCCGCTCTTTGTCCTTCCTCAACTTTGAGGGATGAGAAGACAGAAATAGAAGTTGAGAGTTGGTGAATTCACGGCGCATGTTAAATGACGAAATTACAGTCAGTGTCGGTTTCTGGCATTCTGAGAAGTGTAATTATCTAAAGACCTCACTCCTTTTTCTAGCCCTGGTGTGAAAACACATCACCACTTCTCAAACTTGTCATGCATTCACTGTCAAACGTTTTTAGAAAGCTCTTCATTTTTCATTTTTCTTTTTACAATAGTTTGAGGCAAAGGACTGGATTCTCCACTCAACTTAGTAAAGGTTAAGGTATATGTGTACAATTAAGCGATGTTAATAAATCAAAGATGTTTTGTCCCTTTTGTTGTTTGATTTAAAAAAAATGAAATATTAGTTATAAAGAGAATAAATCAAATTGCGTACCTGCAGTTCCAGCTGCTGAACCACTTGCATCTGCACACGGCACTGTGCTGTGCTCTTGTCATCCAGTATATGTTCACCGTTCAAATGTCTGCAGACAAGCACATCAAAAATCATGACATGCTTTAGAGAAACCATGTGTTGTACAGGATATAGCAAAACATGCTAAAATAATGACCTCAAGAATTATTGCCAGATTCAACACAGAGCTTCACACCACAAATACATGATAGTAAAATAAGAGGAAATAACTTTTTATGAACTCTGACCGCAGGCTCTGATTAAAATGTGACATTTACAGCTCCTGTGTACACAAACACATTTATTTCCTATATCTGATATATACTACATCATGTTATGAAGAAGTTTCACCACTCACTTGAGAAATGCCTGAAAGTCTCCAAAGACAGTTTCACAGCCAGGCCATTTACACATGCCGTTTCCATACAGTGCATGGCTGTTCTGTGCGTTTTCATCCAGCGACCCTCTGCAACAAGTACAAATCAACCGTCAATTACACATCTCAGAGTCAACACGTTGGTACTGGTCAAGCCCAATAAAGACATGCGACATAGAAACTGAGGCTCTCACAGGACAGTTTCATTTGCTAACGCACCTTTCTTTCCTCTTCAGGAGAGTGTGATGACCGTTGGTGCTGGATTGTTGACTGGAGGACTCTCTGGTGTCTCCAGCAGCAGACAGGATGCTACCATTCTCACAGCCTGAAATGCAAATGTCAATAAACTGTTGTGTAATAATACGCTGGGGTGCCACTACGTTTGCATGAGTCACTTGTAATGTCAACCAAATTAGTTTTAAGATCACAAGACGTGAGTTTACAGTGAGTTTATTAGGTCGAGCTAGCTTAAAGCAATTCAGTCTGATATAACAGCCCTGCAATAAATCCTATCTTCATGAAGGTCATAATGCTCGGTTTGTGTTAAAACAATTTAGAGAGGCCATTCAACTTTATGATCATTTTGGAGTATGCTGTCGTACGGAGAGGAGATCCTGTCATGCGGGCTACCTTCATTGATAATAAATGTGTCAGTATGAATGATAAAAGGCTCTAAAGACCTCATGTACGAGCATTTTCATATTCTTATCTTTACTTTCTCTCACTTTTTTTTCATACCGTGGGCTCGTACAAGTGTGCCACGTCAGATGACAGCAAACGCTCCTAACCTAAGATGACTCTGTAAATGACCAACGTAAACATGAAGAATGCCACCGATGCATAAATGAGCGTGGGAGTTCATGAGGATTGCAAATTAGCGTCCTGCCCCATATGTCCTGTATTGAAGTCCTGCTTTCAAAGATCCACAAAGGAAAGTCTCTAGTTTTTAAGAGCGTCAGCAGCTGAATTAGGAGACCTGCTAGGTCCAAAGAATGGGGAAAAATTTGGTTTGGGGAAAAATAACGAGTGCGGTTTATGCCGTGTCACCTGCAGTTCAGACTGTCACTGAAATAAAGAAGAAATGGTTTAATATTGTAGTGTTACACAATAGCATCGATAGCCAATTTAAATAAATGGGGATATTGTTAGGCTATTTGATACATTTAGAATTCTTTCATTAATTAGATTTTTAGAAACAGGATAAATCATTTTTATTAAGTGTGATATATTCAGGGTTTTCAAAGTAATGAAATATACAATCCATTAGTAGATAACAGCAGACTAACTGCACGACAGGTCTGGACCACAGATAAATTGAGTTCTTACCTAAGAGAAAACTCAAAATACGAGAAATATTCACCAGTACACGCCACAGTAGAACGAATCTGTTCGTGCGTCTGGTTCTTGCTTGAGGCAATTTACATTGACCTTTGCCTCAGTGTTGCTACCTGAGAGTATTTCAAGTGTTTAAGTCCTCAAACAGGAATGCAGTAGGGCTGTAACGCAGCATACCTGTGAGTGCAAGGGGGCTGCTGGGAAGGACAGACAGCAGGCCTTGTCTCTGCAGGTTGAGGAGATGTTGCTGCTGCATCTGAAGAAGCTGCTGCTGGATGGCAATCTGCTGGGCTGTCAACTGTGACACAGAGAGGACACAACATCCGTCAGTCAGTGCTTAGAGACTGTGCAGGACCACTATATACATCACAGTGGAAATATTTAATTGGGTTGAACACACAAAGCTCTGTCTCACTGACCATAAAGTCAGCTGCTGTCATCCACTTAACGTACAAAGGTCATGAAATAAGCTTATGTCATTAGCTATTTAAAGAAGCAACAAACATCTATTTGAGCAGTGATTATGTCTGGTGCTGCTTATTTCTTTATTCATATTATTCTCTGCTGGTCAAACATTATGAGTATAAACAAACACTACCAATGGAACTAATGGAAGGAATGCCCACTTTGATTTTCATGTAATTGGATAAAAACCATGTAGAGCACATTTCTGCTTAGAGCACATCCAATTATCCTCCTTTCCTCCAACACCTGCTGCCTTGTGCACGTTGCCAAGTGCCTACTATGGGTTAGAAATTGCCGTTAATTTATGATATCACGCAAATACATGCACACATGCACACATGCTGATGTGTTAGTCACAGGGAACTGGGCAGGTGATATTCAAGGCTGTGCAGATGAGGAAATGGTTATTATAATGACTATAATTTTAGTGTTAAGTACTCTTTAAGTCTTTAAGCTTTAGTCCTACTGAACTGAATCAGACCTGCCCCTCATTCAAGAATACATTATCCTTGTTGCATAATGAATATTACTACAATGTGAAAAATCAACGACCTGAAAAAACATACTCATAATAAACCATTTGATTTAGGAAGCACTTTTCAAGGAAGTCAGAGACACTTTTCAAAGGTGATGAAATGGAGAGAAATATAACAGAAAATAAACATACAGCACAGGAGTAGGAGTTATATGCTATAATGGAAAGAAAGTTACCTCTTGACTAACAATTCCAGCATTCTTCTGTTGCAGCAGCTGAATATTTAGCTGCTCTTGCTGATTCTTGAAGACCTCTTGAATTTGTTGCTGCAGAAATGTTGATGAAATTTGAGTTTAGAGAAATAAAAGCACCATGTTTGATGTGGGCTGTGACAAAACACACAACTAATACATCATTCTAACATTACCTGGTGTAACATGAGTGCTTTTTGCTGCTGGAGCAGGGCTTGGAGCTGCTGAGGACTGAGGACCTGCTGCTGGGGTGTCTGTTGTAATTGCTGAGGGGCCTCTGCTGGTGGGGTCATCATAGATAAAGACACTGGAACCTGCATCATAGAGAAAAACAACATAAACCAAATGTTAGTTAAAATCTATACCACAAAAAAACAAACATAGGTAAGCCGTTCTCGGTGTGTGTTTATGCGGCCAACCTACTTTCATACAATCTATTTGGGCTGGATTCTAGTGCAGATAATCAGTAAGTTTACATGTAAACGAGAAACCGTATCTCTTTCATCAGGGTAAAGGATTACGAGACACAGCTTCATTTCTGCTGGAGCCACCTCGTGTCTTTGTCATGTATGTATGTACAGAGTAGTTTTCTACAGTGATTTCAACAAGAGCACGCATGCAAGATAAAGACGTCAGAAAGGAAAAGTTTCACCCTGACAGCTGTGACAGGATAAAAAAGGAAAAACTTGTAGTGGTGATAACAAAATAATTCATCCAAAGTTCAACTGACACAAACAGTTCCAAACAAGTTTCCACAGCTGGACAGTAGGTTATTTGTGAAAACACACACACACACACACACACACACACACACACACACACACACACACACACACACACACACACACACACACACACACACACACACACACACACACACACACACACACACACACACACACACACACACACACACACACACACACACACACACACACACACACACACAATGTGCGTTCTCACTAAAGAGTCTGTTCTCTCACTCAATAGCTCCGTCAATCTAAGTGCTCTGATGTCATACATGCCTGCCTTGGTGCATGTGGTAGAATGTAGAGTAAGAATGCAGTTTACATAAATTGCATAATCTCCACACCCTTTAGCAGACAAAAGTACAAATGCAGTCATACATTTGTTGTGCCAAAGCTTTGCAGTAATCAGGTAATATGAGTGTGCATGTCAACATGTTAGCCAACAAACCTTCATTTTTCTCTGTAATTGACTAAAGTGACCATTCGACTATCATAATAATTGCCACTTAAATTTCTGTGGACAATTAATCAATTAATTGTTGCAGCTAAACTATTATGCCTCTTGTTCAAATACAAAAAAAGATAAAGTTACTCCTTATTTATTATTCTCAGTTCACTGGTCAATCTAGCTATATGTACTTGGCCCTCCTGCCATTTATGCTAAAAATGAACCAAACTACAACAACAACAACAACAACAACAACAACAACATCGGATGTCTTAGGGGAATTATAATTCCATCAAAAAACAACAACAACTAGAAGCACTGCAAAAACAACAACAACAACATCCTCTGCGAGGCAGCCGGCAATTACCACACCATCCCCCTCACTGTCAAGCCCCACAGCTCAAGGAAGGTTTACAGTAAACATAAACAGAGTAATCAAAAATTGCACAGACATATAAATAATGACTAAAAAAAGCATACAGAGCATGTTTATGAAAACAGAACTTGAGATTCGTATTTTAATTAAGGTCTGAACCACAAACAAACATTTCTCTCCAAGGCAGAGTCTGTTTTGAATCGGGTAAACAAACTGACAGTGAATTTCACACAGGCTTTGGGCTAACAATCACAGATGACTGCCTCCTACTTTGTCCTTTCTTATGAAATCCAATGCTCCAGAGGTGGCCACCAAAGCAATGAAAACAGGTCTATCCCACAAACAGAGCCAGTTGGCCCCCTCTATTTTTCTGTGGACACCATCAACACAACAACAGCCTCGGCCTAATCCCTGTTGCCATGGCAGCCAGCAAGTCCAAACATCTTCTGTTGTTGTTATTGTTGAAAGTCATACCAGTGAGCAATTGAGTGTAAACACAGAACTGTTCCCGCAAGACTGGTCTTGTGAACTCTGAGATGACTGACAGCAAATAGGAACGCTGAAAACTCGCTGAAAAACAAACACAGTCTGCTTTCCCTTATGAGATTTAATATCTATTAATATGCCCTGATGGGTGTGGCCCGAGAAAGAGTGCTATTTGCAAAAAAAAACAAAAAAAAAACAAGTGAAAATTGAATAAGAGAAGATTTAAAAATATGAATCACACAATACAATAGCCACAGAAATGTGACATTGTTTTCATTGACACATTTTTGCGATGCAGATGATTAAAACCGGATATTAAAAATAGCCTGCTATTATAAAGAAAAACACAGAATGAGTTGGACAAACCTGATTGTCTGTTTCAGCACTGAAAAAACAAATGCTGCTCGCCAATGGCAGTCTGCCTGAAAGAGCTTCGTTAACCTACATGATGAGAGCATGATTACAACCAACAATATAACACTGATCCCTCCGCCCAGCAGGAGCTTTGCTCTCCCTCCCCTTCTCAACCCCACCCCCCCATCCCTGTGCTCCCCTTAAGCATTAATATAAACCACTGCCGTTTGGAGAAATGTAGACATTCAAAGTGAGATGTTCAAAGTGATTCCTTTACATGTACAAGTCATGTAAATACCCCAAGTTCTCACATAACTGTATGCTTTCTGCCCTATGTTTATGAATACTGGCAAGAAAAGATGGATACAAAACCAGCTGTTCAAAAATTTAAATGCACCATAACTAATTGTGATTCACACTTGAAGTGAAAAGCAGCTGCTTCAGTTGCAATGAATATTTTTAGTGTTGAGGACAAACATTTACACATGCCCTTATGCAACTGTTAATAAAACTGCACACAAAAAAAAAGGCTATCATTTTTTTTTTTATTAATAGCTTTGTTATCAAAAGTCCACCACAGTTTCCTGCAGCCCAAAGGGATGTCGTAAAATTGGTGGCTTTGTACAACAAACAGTCCAAAACGCAAATATATTCATCACATGAAGCAAAGAAAGCAGCCAATCCTCACAACTGAGAAGCTGGTTGTCTCGAATCAATCACTTGTGTCCACGTTTTAAATAAAAAATAGTCAGAAATAAAAACTTTGCTGTCCAAGATCCTGTCACACATAACCCTAGGTGTTCTTTTGATTTCAATGCCACCATAAAATTGTTTTATCTAGCATGTTTTGAGAAAATGTTTCTTATAATAATATCCGCAATATCCCATTATAATTTAATAGATCTTGACTACATTAAGAGCAGAAAAACTCCCAGAACAAACATGTTATATGAATAAACAAACAGTCAGGAGTGCAAAGATATCCTGCTTACAAGGATGTAAGACACAAAAAGCTGCAAATTCACATCTGTAAGGCTAGAGACGGAAGATTTTTGCTATTTATGCTTGAAAGAGGACTCAAGCAAAGAAGCAACTATCAAAAAAAAGCAGCAGCTTCATTTTTTGTTTTATTACTCATCAATTCATTTACAAACCATTTCAATTTCGGCATAATAATGATGTCATATTTTAGTGAAATATGCAGAAACTTAACACTAAGTATCTCACAACATTTGTTAAAATAAAAAGAAGACTGACCCTTGGTGCCTCTGGAGGAGGAGTCTGGCTGCTCCTCACTCGACTCTCATTCTCACTATTATTCCCGTTCTCTGTCTGAATGGCTGGAATGATGTGGCTTGTTGGTTCTGACCCAGACTCATGCATCTGGACTTCACTGAGCTGAGAAAGGAAATGTATATCTTCATATATATATATATACATACCACCTAAAGCAGCACAATGACAGACAGGGAACAGGCAGGAAATCAGAATAGCCCTTTCTGGGTGTGTTTGACAAGCTTTTCATTTCACAAGGAGATAACGCTCCTTCTCCCCAAAAAAGTGTATCAATATATAACAGTCTCTGAAATTAACCAATAAAATAGTCATTCACCATTTCAAAGAAACATAACCTGCCGTTAATGTAAAAAGTGACAGCACTAAAAGTTAAGAACTACACTGTTATAGCTCTACCCACCAAGACAAACATTCTCCTCTATAAGTGAGAGAGGAACATGCTAGGTCTATTTGTTGAACAACCAAGTGCTGCCATGACTACTGTAAACACAGGGGCCCTGGGTCCGTGTTTATGTGCAAACATATTTTCCTTCTGGAACAATTTACCATTAACCAGGTGGTGCGATAAACGGCTGTGGCAGGTAGTACAATGCACAAGTAGGCTTTTATGTATACAGCTTGGGCGTGTTTGAGTCAAAAGCTAAGCAGCATAAACAAAGGTAAATAAAGAAGGCAAACAAATAATGTGAGCAGATGGAAAGCTACACAGAAAGCCTCAAATGAAACAGGCCACGTAGTCTCAAGGATAAGTCCAACTACATTCACATATTAAAAAATCAACCTGTTAATAATGCCATCAGTTAGGCACCATCGAGAGCCAACATCAACATTTAGGCAACATCTGACAGATGATCTAATTAGACTTCCCCTCGTGACCAACAACTGTATCAACAGTCAGCTACAAACAAATTAAAGAAGAAAAACTGTTTTTCCTGCATTTGAGAATGACTAATAAATGACGACCGAATAGGGAGTTATGTCTCGCTACAGTAATGTGTGTAGGTGGTTAAAACTGAGGCAACTCCTAGCCCTGCAAACCTAAAACAAATCTAATCAAAACAGGCAGTTGTTGGTGAGGTTTACACGGTGTTTACTTTTGCTTTCAGGATCAGGATAAGTTCCTAAGACAAAGGGCAGTGTTTCCTTTGGACATTTTTTGAAGATGTCAGGGGAGATTTGGGTTGTAATAACCAGGATGACGACTGGGTCCATTCCACATTAGTCCCATTATGCGTTATTTCAAAAACAGATATTATCTAAAAATGCTGAGGGATTGTGATAAATGAATAGTCAGGATGGACTGTGTAATAAGCCCACGATAAATATATATTTTTGTTCTTTCTTTAAAGTATGCTCACCACAGGGGCAGCTCTCCGGCAGTGAGGGGCACCACTCTTCAAAGAATGTAGAGGAAACACTGCAAAGAGGCCTAGAAAGAGCAAAAGAGTAAACAACATACAGCCTCTCACATAACAATGTAGTTTATTACAACTGCTTTCCCCACAAGATTGCTTACAATTTATCAGAATGAACGCAAGTTATCATTTGTTGATACTGCAGACCACACAGTATTTGATAAACTATAACAACTATAATTAACTCTATGTTAATTAATTGCATACAGTTTTTTTTCTCCTGCTGCAGTGCATTGAAATACCAGCTTTTGTATAGTGGTTAAGGATGACGTATCACAACCAATTAAGGGACACAACAGTTACCTTTCCCCACCATCAGGCCAAATGGTATAAATCAAATGTATGGATCAAATCTCGTCCATTAATATCACAATTTGTAATGCACTCAACCAGTTATTTGCTCCAGGCTGCACAGGTCCACACCATGTCTCTTATCTTCCCGATTGATCACTGGCAATGCGTGGAAGTATGATTTTTCACATTTGAAGAAAAGCTGTGCTCATGTTGTGCTAAGTTCACTCAGATAACACATTTCAGCCTACAATCAACCCCTAAAGCATTATACTTCAATATCTGAATGAGCGTTATCTGACGGGGAGCGTGATTACAGCAATGCGGTCTGCTTTACGTTAACAGCACAACAAAAGCTAACAACCCCTTTCCTCCCCACGCTAGCTGGCAAGAAACCTTCCTCTTTTCTTTTCTTTTTAATCACACAATAAGTCTAAGTTATATTCAGTGGGTGTCAGCATCGACGTATACTCACAGGAGGGTGTGCGGGGTGGACAGTCTTGGGCTCGGGGTGGTGTCTGAGGCGCAGATCTCGGAGCACTGCCTTCCTCGGTAGCGAGCTAGCCACAAGTTGCTAACAGAGGGCGTGGCTTAGGTAAAGTAAACAT
This sequence comes from Anoplopoma fimbria, assembly GCF_027596085.1. Classification (NCBI taxonomy): domain Eukaryota; kingdom Metazoa; phylum Chordata; class Actinopteri; order Perciformes; family Anoplopomatidae; genus Anoplopoma; species Anoplopoma fimbria. Next base: position 20,548,224 of record NC_072460.1, read on the forward strand.
TGGGGGCGTCACGTGTTTAGACCTCCAGCTCACATACATTGTGGCGTCGAGCTGAAGAGATACTTCCCACTAAAAAAAAGTAATTAATTATTAACAGATTGTATGCTAAATTGATTCCTCTATTAGTTATATATATATATTAAAAAAATGCATTCTGTCCATTTCAAAATAAGCCCCCCCATGTGGATATACTGTATATTTTTATTTTTATTTTTATTTTTATTTTTATTTTTATTTTTATTTTTATTTTTATTTTTTTTTATTTTTTTTATTTTTATTTTTATTTTTATTTTTATTTATTTTTTAACACAAAAAATGCATTCTATCCATTTTTTAAATGAGAGCAATTTAAAATGTATTAAAGATAAGATAAAATAAGCAGTGGGGACATTTACAGGATTACAGCAGTATAGAGGATAGTGCAAACAATAGACATAGTAATAAAAACAAGATCAAAGTAAGTATTATAAATAAGCAAATGAGCAATAAAAAAAGAAGAATCCACGGTAACTATTATATATACTATATGTAAATATTATATATACAGACAGAAACTATTATAACTATTGTATTGCACAGTGTATTAGTGTCATAAATTACCAAACCTGTAAGATGTGATATTATGCATCATTTAACAAAAAAAAAACGTCATACGCAGGGGAGGCTTCTTAGTCCAGTGCCAAGGCAGATGTGCAAAACAATGTCTCCCTGCATCATTTATCATGAAGATCACAGTCTGTCATCATTTTTATTTTTATTTTTATTTAACACAAAACATGCATTCTATCCATTTTTTAAATGAGGGCAATTTAAAATGTATTAAAGATAAGATAAAATAAGATAATCCTTTATTAGTCCCGCAGCGGGGACATTTACAGGATTACAGCACCATAGAGGATAGTGCAAACAATAGACATAGTAATAAAAACAAGATCAAAGTAAGTATTATAAATAAGCAAATGAGCAATAAAAAAACAGTAAAAAAAAACAGTAAAGAATCCACAGTAACTATTATATATACTATATGTAAATATTATATATACAGACAGAAACTATTATAACTATTGTATTGCACAGTGTATTAGTGTCATAAAATACCAAACCTGTAAGATGTGATATTATGCATCATTTAACAAAAATAAAAATGTCATACGCAGGGGAGGCTTCTTAGTCCAGTGCCAAGGCAGATGTGCAAAACAATGTCTCCCTGCATCATTTATCATGAAGACCACAGTCTGTCATCATTTTTATTTTTATTTTTATTTATTTTTACACCCGAATTTCCCCCATGGGGATCAATAAGGGAATATAAAAAAATCATACAGAGTATCGGCCATTAATTCATCCATGCTGTGAACATGTTTAGTATAGAGGCAGGCTGATCACAGTGCAGCCTACATGGCGCATTGGTCACTGCAATAACTACTTTTCTTTATGTGATTATATAATTACATTCAATTGAAGTGATTGTAAGGACAAGACAGCTAGGGGATGATATCAGTATGTCTTGTCGTTCCAAATGTAGCCTTCATGTAAATATTTTTTATGTCTATGCATTGATTCAACCACAAGAGGGTGACATGTTCCTTCTGGCAGCCATTAAATGGTCTCTTCCTATTCCTACGGTACACAAGGGGCATAAGCCCATGTGAAATAAAGGCCTTTCAGTTCCTCAATACACTGTCAATGTTGTTCCTTTGACCATAAAAAGATTTGCATTTATTCAAATTTGTGAAAGATCTGCTGCATAAAAAAAAAATCCTTGAAGTTGCATTTTATATTATCTTACATTTGATTCAATGCCTGGTAAAAATGACCAAATTCTTGTAGGCGTGTGTATCTTGGAATCTAACAGCAGACCTTGAAGGATTCCCTGCCAATGAGCAGCCTGAGGACAAAGATCTGACAATCTTTCCAGAAAAACTAGTCTAAAAAGGTCAAATGTAACATGCTGCTTTTTATTCAGAGCAATATTGATATTCTCATCACACACACAGTAAGTATTCCAAACAGTAATAAATTGTAGTTTAGGCGCCTTTATTTTTCAAACACGTGTAAAACTAACAGAGAATCATGACTATATACAGTTTCAACATGCTGAACACAGGCGACATTCTAAACTGCTGGTAAACACAAGGCACCGTCCAAGATCAACAATCGGTAACAAAGTCTGAGATCTGAAGTGACTGATAAACTGTATATGTGCAAGGGTACAGTACTCTCTTATCCAACAGTATGTGCTTATATTACAGGAACTACAGCAGTATAAAGGGCAAATGAAGTTTGGCAAAGTCAGTGTACTGAAAACTAACTCCCCCTGTGAATATTATTTAGCAGCAAATCAAAGCCAAGACACCAGCATCATAAACACTTTAACATTTGATTTGATTGAGAAATCAGAGCAGCAGTCTTTCTGTGGGTTTCAATGCATACCCCATAGCTACATATAAATGACCTCAACTGTGTAAGTATCATAGTACTACTACTAAAAAAAAAAAAATACTCTGCTCTATGCAACATAGAATAGTTAATCTCACTCCCTCTTGTACACTCTGTCACACACATAGGGAAATGTGCCTGATGTATAATGGTTCAACTTCCTTAATTTCAACATATGTTCTAATATGATTAAGGTTTTCAATAATAAAAATACAGCATTTTACATTACGACAGAAAACATCTTAAAAGCTATGGATTTGAGAGACACAGAAATGTGTTTTGGTGCAGCAGTAGTAAACCATTTCTGACCAACTTGTCTCAGATTTGACCCTGCTTCAGTGGTTGCATCACACCCACAATTTGTACAAATTCACCGGAATAGGCCTCAAGCAATCCCTGAAGGAGAGTTTGTTTAGAGCCACAAATGTTTTTTTTCTGGTGTTCCTGTCTGTGACAGATTTACATATGTTTATGCGTTTGTTCATGTTCCCTAGGACCAATTTTATCTAAAAAAAAAAAAAAAAGGGTAGGCTTTCCAAATTCAATTTTAACACAGATCAGATGAATACACTAAAAAACATATCACATCAAATATGTCACCTACACATATCAAGTCACTAATAGGAAAAGAAACAAAAACAGCTCTACACTTCAACCAGAAAATGTGACACAAAACCAAAGTGTATTTGGTCTCATTTATCAAAGCTCTCACACACAGTACTGAACAAAAGTGCTTGATTTAGGGCAGATGCTTGACCAAAACTGACCACAACAATGCAAATTCTACAGAATAGAAATTATTGCATATATTCCTCAGCATCTACTCTTGTTGATTTGTGTACTGAGGTCATTTTATTGTAACAAGATCATATTCCTTTAACAATCTACTCGTATTCTAAAAAAGAGAAATAAAAAAAGGATGTGCAACTTTCTGCTCATATATTGGCAATACAGCATACTAAATATTTATATCAGGCAACAGTATTTTGGCTGTAACAGCTCACTAGAAAAGCCTTGTATTGTATTGTTTAGATCAAGGTTGGCTTTGTGGAACTAACCTTCATCTTAGATCCAAAAACTAGATTTATTTCAAAGACCTAGCTTTGTCTGTGCTCAGGCACAAAATATGCTATAATACATCTAAAAAATCTGGCATGCCCATGTGCATGATCTGTTGTTTTGGTTAAGGATTTGAAACAACGTAGTATAAAGTATAAAAACACACAACACTGTCACAAATAAGATCTAACTAAAATGTTTTTGTTTTTGACTAAACATTTTGGATATTATTATGAATGACAGCAGTGCTCTAAAGGTGGTCAATTAAAAATGATAATGGACTACATTTTGAGGTAAATAAGATCATTTTGTAAGCAACCATGAACTCAGTTGCTTCAAAATGTCCCCAATTATTATTCAAAACATGTTCATAAGCAATAAAACACAAACATAGAGTGTTTTGATGTGCAAAAATATGCTAATGTCTTCGACCTCCCTCAAAAGCGTGGTGCTCCTCATGTGCTGCAACAAACCAAAAAGAACAATGACTTACAGTTTATAGCGTTATTGTCAATCAATTTTGGAAAACCGTTATGTAAATAATATTCCAAGAAAATACTCACGTTTGTAAAACACTGCTTTGAAAGGTATTTGTGGAAGGAGCTCATTGATCCTCCCTAAGATGTTTGACTCAGTAGCACAAGAAGCGTTTCCGTTCCAGACCTGAAACACGTCTTCTCTGTCTCTTACACTGACGCTGACGCCGACTACTTCATCGTCTGCAAGAACAGATGCACAGAATCAGATTAATGCAATCAGGGTTTGCAGCATTGTGAACATAAAATGCGAGGCTCTGCAAAAAAAGTGGATTTTCACATAACTTAAGTGGGAAATTTACCTGAGGCACAATAGTCACTGAACTGCTCTCCAATAGTTGCCAACAGCAACTCCTTCCATACAGCAGACTGTTAATATGAATACAAATGTGTTAAATAATAAATAATCAATAAGCAAAATAGTACATAAATATATTGATTATGTCACTCACAGTGCATTCTTTGGGTACTTTCATCTTCCAAACACCCCCTTTAGCATTGCTTTCTTCTTCCCTGCAAACCAGCAGGCAACATACCACAATTTTAAAAACAGCTTCAAATGCTATTAACACATGCACGTATTTATCTTAAATTCAAACTAACCAGAGCGGTTTTCTTTCTCCTCTCATCAGATGGTAGCTACATCTCAATGGCAAGCTGGAGACGCCGGGTATGTTGTTGTAAACTCTCCAAAAGTTCTACTCCAGTGCCATGGGGAGGAGAGGAAACAGGTTATTTTATTGGAAAACCTACTGGCAGACAGTTGGGCTTGTTAATAAGTCGCGTGTTTTACGATGTAGAAAATCACAGTTAACGTTCTTTTCCTCATTGCTCTTAACCACACACAAACACACACATATACTCATCCATGAGTCCACGTCCAACACAGTTCTGGTTAGGGATTATTAAAGTGGTATTTGAGCTTTTTAACCTCCTGCCATAAACACAATGATACATTAAAATTAACCTGCCATGCTAAGTAGTTCAGTAATCAGTAATTCAGTTTTTATGTTATGTTAATTAGCAGATGTTTCCATGCATACAAACTTGTTTTAACATGGTCAGTAGCTCTCTAAGCTCTTTATTAGTAAGGTATAGCACGTAATGACAAACATTATTGTTGGGGGAAAAAAAATGTGTAAACCTGTTCGACCTTGTAATGCTGATGATGTGGTTTGACCTGTATCACTGCATGCATGGATGATACTACTAAATCCTGCATACTCTTTACAATCAAGTAAAAAAACATCAGTCAGGTATAAAGCATTCCGTTTGGTGCATTTGGGAGGAAGAGACACTCCAACAGTAGTGTGGAAATAAATCACCATATCATAGTGGAAGTAAAGAAACTTGCTATTGAAATGTGTCATCACATCCACTACTCCTCCTTGACCCAATAACCCCTAGTGTGGAAGAATGTGCCAACACTGTGCCAGCTGTGCTCTTGCATCAAGACTGTGAAGCATCCTACCTGGACGGTGTCCACGGTGTAGATTTTCTTCAGGTTTGACTCACATTCAGCTGCTGTTGTTCCTGGTAGAGATCTGACGAAAAGAAACAGACATATACATTTAATTTAATAACGTTTATTTTTATTTGAGTCTTTTAAAAAATGACAAGCATGTAAAGATCCCAGGTCCTCTGACTTGACATGTTCTTTCAATACCCAGACATGTTTCAGAGAGCTGGCCTCGGAGCAAACAGGTTGGTTGGGGGGTGTGTGTGTGTGTGTGTGTGTGTGTGTGTGTGTGTGTGTGTGTGTGTGTGTGTGTGTGTGTGTGGAGGGGGGGTCATCTGTCAGATCAGATGACAAATAAGGCAGTAAACAGTAAACAACACTGACCCCATTTGACCACAGCAACCTCTGATTTGAACACACGGGGGATGATCAGGCTTGTGTAACTCACCGTCACCTGTGTTCAACTCTGCTGTGATTGCTTAACATTAATTCTGAAATCACTTATCTAGCAAAAATTCTGAATTTAAAAAAAAAAAAAAAAAAAAAAAAAAAAAAAAACTTTGTACAAAGCAATAGTAAATTTGAGCTACATAAGTGTCAATCCAACAGAAAAAAAATGACTGAACCACTGAACCATGGCAGGAGGAGTGTCACAACAAGTTTTTGACAATAACACCCAGGCTCATAAAAATACAAACAAAGGCTGAACTCAAACTGACCTTCACTGAAATCAAGTGGAGTTATTATGTATAGACAGTTAGTCATAATTACGCCCTTGTGATTGTATTAAGATCCTATGTAGGTCACAGAAAAGAAAACAACTAGTTGGTGAGCTGCATTGACACCAATAACAAGCAATTTGTTGTAATGTTAATAAATAATGGGATTTATTAGGACAGACATTCCCTGTAATCACAGATCCAGACATTCACTGTTAAAAAACATCTATAAGGTTATCTGATCTGCAAAAGCCAATAAATAAAGCAGGCCATCTCCCTTCTTTGTTCTCACTAAAAAAGGTCAGCAACAAAGAGTGCACCCTTTTTGACACTATAAAGATTAATATTATTACTATAGATAAATAAAAAAACAAAACAGTTTCTTACCTATCAAGCCAGAAGGTCCATGGAGAATGTAAAGGCAGAGTGTTGTTATCATTGTCACTTGAAATCCTTCCCAAATCTCTGTCGCTGATGTGGATGTTGTGCTCCAGCAGAGCCGGGCTGGATGATGTGTTCAGTGGTAATGCAGCTACTGGAACTGCCATCGTAAAACCTCTGAAAACCGTATGACTTGGTCAAAAGCGAGCAGGTCTCTTTGTGCAGATGTTTTCTATGCCAGGGCTGTTATACTTATATATAGGTTGGTTAGGTAAAATTAACCCCGATCAGCTGCTGACTCACTGCTCCGTCACAACAACACAGAAACGATGACGCCCGCAGACTGCCTGCGACATCTAGAGCCCAGCAGAGCGATCCAGAAGTTTCTTTCACTAAAGTTGGATCATGCATTTAACAGAAAACATAATAAATTGCGCTATAACACCAAAAAAACATTTAAATTACGCTGCCTTTTTGCGTTGCACACAAGCGCATTCAGGTGCTTGTTGATCTCTCGGATTGAACTCGAACGCACCTTCCGTAAAACGTGACTACGTCATTCCAGACATGCGCAGTCGGAGTCTTCCCTGCCAGCAGCTTTTTGTCGGGGGTTGCTAGCTACATGCTACTGCTACCTAGCTAGCAAGCATTTCCTGCCTGTGACTGGACACAGCTATGGACATCGACGCGTTGTTAGAGGCGTTTCAAGGCAATGTTTACAGTTATTTAAATAAGTTATTCGTTATGAGGGATTTTTTTTTTATATTTGCTATAATGCCTCCGAGAACAACATTTGTAATGTTAGCTTACTACGCTACGTGTGTTTCCTGTGATTGAACATTAGCTAACTAACAGGTGAACCCAGTGTTTAGGAGAGGAGACATATGGACAGTCTGGTGTGTCTCTGCTTTGGCTTCGACAGGTCAATGTTCAGTCCTCTAGAAGAAATAAGTTTTTCCACATTTGACCCATTTATTGCCGCACTGACAGTTTGGAGATTATGTAAACAGCTAATGCTAGCTGGATAGCATCACAAAACACATGCTCATTTCTGGACTGAAATTTGTGTTTTGTGATGTTTGATGTTTTATGGGGTTTTTTTTCACTTTCTTGTTTTTGCATATTTCCACTGTGATCATTGTCAATGGTAATATGCTTCTGGGTTGTTTTGACAACTTTCAGGTTAAGGTGAATGCATGGATTGTTTGCATTTATGTTATTACCAATAATTTTTTTTTTTCATTTTGTAATTTACAGATTTTGAGAAGACAGGCAAGAAAGAGACCTGTCCTGAACTAGAGCACTTCTTGTGTCATGTTGCCAAGACAGGCCAGCCAATGTGAGTAGTCCTCTAGGGCTCACACACACATTAAGCTTTAACATCTACAAGTCTTCACACACACTAATTAAGACATCATCAGTTTTTCTGTAATTGACCTGCTTGGTGAACTTTATCACTTTGTGTTAAAATACTTTTTAAATCTTTTGTGTTTATGACGTGCAGACTTGCATTTCCAATCTCTTCCAGGATCTCGTGGTCACAGTTCAAAACGTACTTTGTGTTTAAGTTGGAAAAAGTCATGGACGATTTCCACGCTTCTACACCAGAACAGAGAGCGCCACACAATCCCAATGTGGACTATGTTCCCTACGAAGAGATGAAGACGAGGATCCTCAAAATAGTGGATGGTTACAATGGGTGAGTAAAGCTGATAATAAGCCACTTAAGAAACCGCAAACAACCCCATACACGAAACTAAACATAGCAGTTCAGTGACATGTCAATGCCTGTTCACAACATTATTTGTGCTTTCAATGAAGTGAAAACATAACCACAAAGACAGAGATATTCAAGTGCATTAGATATTTTTTAAAAAGTATAAAATTAAGGCACTAAAATCAACATAGATTCATTGAAATCAGGTCCCACTGTGTGCTCTAATTAATTCACTCTGACCTCCAGAGTTATGTTATTTGTGTGAAATGTATTCAAAACTGAGCTGCAGTGTCAAAAGTAAAGGGTTTGTTTATCATTGACAAGATTGAACGTTGCTCAACTTAATGTTTGGCATTTAAATCTCCCAAAAACCTGTTTACATGAACACATTTTATCATCAACCCTGGAAATCTTTTTCTTGGATTCCCACGTAGCAAAATAACTAAAGGATTTAAAAAGGGAACTAAAGGTCTTTCACACCCAAAGTTAACAATGACTTTAGCTTATGTCAGAACGTTTGGCCAGCTGAGATGAGGGTTGACCAGTGCAGTTTAGATTGATCCAAATTTTTCTTCCTCATTCAGCTCCAGTGCTGTCAGGTTTGTCAGGTGTTGATGCTGGCTGTGAGATGGCTATGTGTTACTAATCCTTAATATATCTCTTGATAACTTATTCAGAATCCCGTTCACCATCCAACGTCTGTGTGAACTCCTCACGGACCCCAAGCGCAACTATACAGGAACAGAAAAGTTTCTCATGGGTTTAGAGAAGGTGAGCACTGCACAGCCTGTAAACTGCATGTTAAAAGTTTTCACTCAAGATAAACAATATTGAAAACAAGAGTATTGTTTTAAATATACTTTCTATTACTTTAAATCAAATAGTAATATATCGTATTGTTTCTGTATTGCAGAACGTAATGGTGGTCAGCTGTGTGTACCCCACATCAGAGTAAGTACAACAGCTGTTCAGCTTTTGCTCCCTTTGCTCTGCTGGCTGCAGTATTTCTGTTCAGCTGCTTCTGATGCACATTGAAAGCTCCCTTGAATATGCTTATTCAGTCAAACTTACAAAGTTACAATTAACAGCCAGATGTTTTGTGCCTTTCTACTTCTTTCGAAGGAAAAATGGGGCATCCAGTGTAAACAGAATGAATGGAGTGATGTTTCCTGGTAACTCTTCTCTATATTCAGACAGGTGGGAGCCACATACTTGTCAGTGATTGACTTCCACAAATCTAAAATAGCCTCATACACCACCAAGTGGAAAGTTGAAATAGTGTAAAGTCAAATATCCAAAATCCAACAAGGCTATAGTAAGGGCAGTTACCTCTTGCCCGTCAGTTGGGTTTTAGTCGTTGTGCTGATTTACCATCTTGTGTTATGACTTGCATAGGAAATCATTGTTTTCTCTTTTTGCAGCCGAAATGTAAACGGGCCCGACACACCAAAACCGCTCAACAGACCGAAGCTGTCATTGTCGGCTTCTCTTTCCAGCAACGGGCTCCCTGACTGTGCAGTTAGTAAAGAGCCAGAGCCGACCACAGAGGAGGTAGAGGAGCACCATGTCAGGTAATTGAAATGCGTGTGGTACATCTGAGGCACTGTGACTGAGTGTGCAGTATACTGAGTGAGTCTACTCAATATTTGTATTTAAAATGCAGGGGCACTGATGATATCTGTCACACCCTGAGATTTTCCTCCGTAGGCGTATTCATCTCTCCTTCTTTAAAAGGAATATATGAGCTACTGTTCCTACTTTAATTAGTATGCCATCTAATGAACTGATTCCCTGTTTCTTTCATTTCTGAAGTGATTCCTCGCCAGCAGAGGGTGAAATTACTCCGAACAGCAGGACAAAGAACAAACACCCTGCGGAGGAAGAGGAGGAGGAGGAGGAGGAGGAGGAGGATTCTGGGACTGGCAGGCACCAGGTCAAGAGGCTCAAGTTTGACGAAAAAGAAGAGGATGAAACAGAAAGTGAAGAAAACGAGTCGTCTTGTAGTAAAGGGTCAGAGAGCTCGCCGGAGACGTCGCAGTCCTCGGAAGACTCCTGTGGCCAAGAGTACAAAAGTGGAGCATCTTGTGAAACAAATTCTTCTGCAGAGGATCATGGTAAGACGTATTAAAGTGTCCCAGAACCAACACTGTAGCTATGTGGGGTCTCTTCATAGACAAGAGGGTTATAGTATTGGAATGACTGCACAATATTGTTGTCTGTTTTTGCTGTCAGGTAGCATTGTGGGTAATGTAGGCGCCAGGGTTTGACCAGGGAGAAGAGTGCATGGAATAAAAAAGACAAAATCAGGTTCTGCTGCATCAATTTTGATCCTTTGAGACTAGTCTATCATTAGCTTTGACAGCGTTCTAGAAGTGCAGTGCTGAATATATTATAAATAATACATTTATTAGTCAACAACCACAGACCACAGTTTGTTATTCAGAATGTATCAGTAAAATGTTTACAGCTGCAAAGAGTAGTCGTTTGATAGGTAATTAATCCGCAACTATTTTGATAGTCGATTAATCGTTTAAGTCATTATTTTAAGAATAAATATCAAAAGGCTCTGGTTCCAGCTTGAATATATTTGGGTTTTTGACAAAACAAATATTTGATGGGCATTTTTCACCATTTTCAGACATTTAATAAACAAACAATTCAACAGATTAATTGATATTGAAAATAAGTGTTAACGCTGTCCACTTTGGTCCTCAGAGCCTAGTTGCACACAGACGGAAGCATCTGAAATGGATGAGGACTCGTCAGAGAGGGGGGATGTCCACGGTGTGGAGAAGGACAGCACTGTGGATCAAGCTGAGCAGCCTGCTCCATCAGAGAAGAGTACAAGCTTTGAGCAGGAGAATGGGGAGAGCAGCAGCAGCAGCAGCAGCAGTGACGGAGAAGGCGTACCCAGCGACAAGCACATCCCCTCTTCAGGTAGTTCACCTGACTTGTCAACAGAGGGCGACGCTGACAGTTCAAACAGCACAAAGACTGCAATCGAGCCAGGGGAACATGACTATCTTGAAGCCCAGTCTGCAAACTGACTTTTGATTTTTACACTGTATGATACCGTATTATGGGTATATCTGTAGCACTGTGGACCTCTGGACTTCAGGACCAGGAGCGATGTGAACCCTCAAGATTCCTCACAAAAGGATCTTTTTGTCCTTTTCAATTTCAACTATTCCAGTCCAAACATCACCTGGTCTAAACTGGAAGGAAATGATTTAAAGATTATGGAGACTCAGCTTTTTTCACTGTTGACTAAAAAAATTTTCTAATCTTTTTTTCCCAGATTTTTTATATGAACAATATAATTTAACCTTGATAACTAATGTATTCAGTAATTTCATTATTCTTAAATTATTTGGCATGCATTTCCCAAAAGATACATTTGACAGTTTGAGCTGTGTTTTGGCCTAATCATCTCTCCTGTTGAATGAGGACACATGCCATTAAGAATGTGAAGACACTTCTGTTTGCTTTTTCTATGACAGCTTCAAATGTATTTCTTATTAACATTCTATTGCACTTGTTTGCATTTAACCCTTGAAGGATGTGGAATATGTCACCGTTTTGCTTTGTCACTGTATAAAGCCAATATTAACACACATTATTGCCAGTAGTAACCAGTTTGGTTAGATAGAATATTAGTTTTGCTTACGGGAAGCCATTTCTCTATCAAAATCTGTCAAAATACCACAAGGTACTTTTACACTTTCTGTATGTCATACCTTAGTTGTACAAATGTCCCTTTTGATAGCTTGGATTTTTACAGTACGCATCTGTAAATCAGTTTTTGTAGACTTGTAATACATGTCCACTGCCTTCATAGAACTGATAATAGCTGGAAACTGAATGCTTGAGCTTGTATCATAGTATTCATGGAAAGCAATAAATGCTAAAAAATGTGAAGTGTAACATGCTCAGTTAATGTAAATGTTTTTTTTTTCTTTTCACTTTTATATCTGAAGAACAATGAGTGCCACTGAATTATGGGGATCACCTTTTAGCCGTACTCCAGGTGTCACCCATCAATATCTGTACGGGTGATTCCACAACCCACAGAAATTCCTCTTGTCTAACACTAATTTCAAGACGGTACACGTCTGAAACTAATTCATGACATATGAACTAAATGTTTGGTGCTAATTGGCTAATTTTTGCATGCTTAAATGCTAAACCAACACGGTCGATGAACACGGTGACATTAAAGCTGCTGAGCATCAACATGTTGCTGTTATCACTGCAAGCATTTAGCTTTAGTACAGTTTCACATAGCTGCTAGTCCACATGGCTAAGCCAAAACAGTATCAGTGATATAGAGATGACACTGGAGTGAAAGAAGCTTGGGACCAGTCCTGTCAATACAGGCCAATCATGGGTACAAAAATGGTGGTTCTAAAATGTCTCTTGTGTAAGAACAGAAGATTTGAATCTTTTAATCGTGAGGATAACCTCCAGTGACACTTCAGACGGCCTTGACACTTCTAAGCCATGATTATCATTATCCCTGTTGTCAGCACAGGAAAGTATTGGGCGAGGCCAAGCCTTCGTCTGTAATCAATGGCTACAGTTACCATTAACTGTGACACTCTTATTCTGTTGAAAACATGCAGTTATATCCAATTGCCCATTTAATATAACATTGCCCAATCCTCAAACGATTGCTAGATGTTTCCACCCTTTTCCCAAATTCCCCTCCCGACGCCTCAGTCGTAATGTCCAACATTATTGAATTTAGCTACAACACATCTATTAAAGGCTTCAGTCAGACTGAAGGAGGCATGTAAACAGTAATCAGGGGGAGCAGTAAATAACATGGCTTCTGAAGGTCAGAGCTGTCAGGGATAACTAAGCACTTGGCCTGTGTGAATCAACAGACTGGTTTGGGAACTTCCAATACCAGGAAAGATTACTTAAATGAGTACATCAGCAATTTAGAATACCACTTTCATAAACCTTGGGGACTCGAAGGAGACGATTAATGAATAATTGTCCAAATCTAAAACAGCAGTGCATGAGATATCCAGATTTTTATCTGCTAGACTTGGTCAAACTCTACCAGAAACGCTAAATCCTACATTTCCCATAATGCTATTTATAACATCTTTCCATTAGACCCTCTCTGACTGTTAACTGACATTGATGTGTAAAATGTCATATCACTTAATCGGGCAATTCCCATTTGTTATTATCATACATACACACCTTAAGTCTGAGTTTACCCGTTCATGTTTTACCATGAAAGCTATGATTAGTGTATCTACGATAAGTGTACGTTCCTACAAAACTAACAGATGGACTTGCTAGGAGAGGTACAAGCAGTGCCAAAAGGAAATCCTCTCATGATCTGTTTGTGAACTAATTGATTTTGACAAGTGCCCATTTATAATCCTTTATCGTGTGATCTATAGAAGCTTGTGTCTCATCCTGACTCACAGATTTGGCACAATAGGAAGCCCAAAAAACTGTTCAGCTTGCATGGACATTCATGCCATTTTGATTAATTTGATCTTCGTCGATTGGCACGAAGATCGTTGCAGCAATCGTCCCGATAACCGAGGACTAACATTTGTAATGTAGAGGGAAGATTTAAAAGAGTTACCCAGGTCAAACAGTTTCATGTAATGCAAGAGAGTTTTTTAGGGAGCTGAAGGGAAGATTTCCACAATGGGTCAGCGCCTAACCGAGGAGAGTGACCCAGACAAGGAAATCGATGCGGCAGAGCTGCAGGAATGGTACAAAAAATTTGTTGTGGAGTGCCCAAGTGGAACTCTCTTCATGCATGAGTTCAAGGGATTTTTTGGCGTTACCGATAACAAGGAGGCCGCAGATTACATCGAAAATATGTTTCGAGCCTTTGACAGGAACGGCGTAAGTACAAACTCCAGTTGTGTGGAAGTACAAGCCAAGTACGCTGACATTTGTCTCATATTAGTAACAGTGAACATGTGTTTATTGGAAACATACCAATTACCAACATGATTGATCATTTCTGTTAATGCCCATTATTGAGCACATGAGCTGAAACCAATAATTGGTACTCTATTAGTCAATCGACAGAAAATTAATTGGTAAAGATTCTGATAGTTGATTAATTAGATATGGAGGTACAGGTTCCTGCTTCTGAAATGTGAATATTTGCATATTTCCATAGTCCTCCATGAAAGTTAATTAAGTGTCTTATCTGAATATCAGACATTTGAATATGTCAACTTGGGCCCTGGGATAAAATGATGGCCATATTTTGGTATTTTTGGGCAAGTTGAGGTCTAAACAATTAATTGAGAAAATAATTGGCAGATAAATCAAAGGCAGATAATAATCCTTAATTATTACATTCTTGAACATTGTTGTATGATTCAGCTCTCGGGCTGTTCTGCTACAAAACCAATAAAGATAATGTTGAAAATAATCCTTAGCTGCAGCCCTGCATGTTGTATCTAGAAGGAGCACTACTTATATCTAATCATCTTACTTGTCTAAGTACAGAAACATTTTGCTTCATAAAGTTTTAATGCTCTCTCTTCATGTACGCAGGACAACACCATTGATTTCCTGGAGTACGTGGCAGCCTTGAACTTAGTCCTGAGGGGTAAACTGGAACATAAGCTTAAATGGACATTCAAAATGTACGATAAAGATGGAAGCGGATGCATTGATAAAACAGAGCTTCTTGAAATTGTGGAGGTAATATTAACTATCATACAGTAACGATGTGCAACTATTGATCTCTGAGGCTTTCAAAACATTTGAAAGAGTATTTCTAAGATAAATCAGTGGACAGTAATGAAACGCAGTCAGAGCGAGAGTGGTTGTAACTTACTTTCCTGTCACTCTCAGTCTATTTATCGACTGAAGAAAGCCTGCCATGGAGAGCTGGGAGAAGAATGCAATCTGCTGACCCCAGACCAAGTGGTTGCCCGCATATTTGAGCTGGTTGATGAAAATGGAGATGGTGAGTGTTTGTCACGGTTTTCTGGCAGCTTAAAGAAACTTCATGAATGATTCAAAAGCTCTGTGTCAGGCTGCTGTAAAAGCTTTGTGGGGTGTTATAGTAAAAATGCTTGCTTTTGCTTCTGTATATTAAAAAAGGGGAAGGTGAAAATCAGCTTTACAATGATTATCCGAACCAAATTAATGAATTCAGGGATGGAGAAATGTATGGTAAAATAACAACTGTCCATCTTCACATAGGGGAGCTCTCATTGGATGAGTTCATTGATGGAGCGCGGAGGGACAAGTGGGTGATGAAGATGCTTCAGATGGACGTCAACCCCGGGGACTGGATCAACGAGCGGAGACGCAGCTCTGATTTCTAAGACTGGAACGTGGCCTGTCAATCTGTCACATACACACATCATTCATGTGTGACCAATCATGTTGTCATTTTTGTATATATTAGAGTTTGTATGCAAAGGACGACCGCAAAGTCCTCCTGGCATTGTTCTGTATGCTGTCATACAAGGTTAAGATGGATGTTTTCCATAATGCTATACTCTGCTTGTTAAGGGGCAACCATTTACTTTTTAATAAAGTTTAGAGTCAACACTTATGCAACAGTAGTTTTGACTATTTATTGGCAGCTATATTTTGGTTGTCTGTTTATATTTCTGTATTTTATAGATGCTTCCTGCAATTCCTTTTTGGTTTTGTGTCAGAAAATGTGCATAATAGTGATTCAATATACATAATTAAAGCCCCTACATAACCATAGAGAGGTGTTTTTTTTTATTATTTTGAATCATTAGATCTCTCATTTATTCATGTTGCATTGACACTAACACTTTACTGTAATTTTTACAGTGAAATTCCACATAAGGCCAAACAATAATAGTAATTGGCATTATGGATATAGACCAGAAAAAATATGTCATTTACAGACGCTTACTGTATTTTTTTTTCATAAAGAAAAGTGCATAGTAGCTGAATGGGGTCTCACAAGTACTGGTGGAAAAGTAGTTAATGAGCTGAGAGTGGTGGATGTGTCTATCATCAATTTGCAAGTCTGTAAGGAGAAATGCTGCTTTTTCCTGACGATAGTTTCTGTGGAGGCAAAGGATTCTGTCAGGTAATTTAGAGAAAATAGAAAACGCATGAAACACATAAGTTATTCATTATAGTAATCATTACATTTATTTCATTCCCTTGTCAAACTGAAGCTAAGTTACAAGCAGGAACAATTTTGAAAACATTTTTCTTGGCACAGCTCTCTTCGACAAATGTTCATTGGAGTAAATTACTGTGAAATCTCGTAATGTGCTGTGATTGTTGTACTATACTGAAATGAATGGAAAGCACAGGTTTGTAGAGAGGAAATGTATCTAGAAAAATATAATAATGCTTTGAAAGTGGTCAGTATGTTTTTCTAAACAGACAAGGAGACCAATATGGAAATGAATCCTGCCAAGAGATTATTAGCAGCCTTACGATCATCATTCAATTGTGATTTTGGGACCATACACAGTTTTACTTGGAGTTAAGTTTGGTGACATAATGTTTTCCCATCATGGCAACTTGAACCTGAATAAACTTTAAAGAATAATGAATGAATGATCACATCTATGAGGGTTTGCAGGATCTTAAAAAACAACAAATAAATTCTAATTTTACACAGCCTCTTTTGTTTGATGGAAATCTTATGTATCCCATTAAGTAAACAAGCCACTAATTTTTGAATTTTAGTTATTAATTTGTAAACTACAACTTCACAACTTTCAGCTACAAAAATGTTGGTGATAAGAAAGTTTTTTTGTAAATATCTTTATGAACAAGTTTTATACGAATAAGATATTCAAATTCTGGTGTTAATATATGCTGTTTATACAGAACACCATCCTTAAACCTGCGTTTTTTCATAAGGCCCCGCCCCTCCCCAAAGTCCCGTTTTTTCTCGCGAGAGGATAGAATTGCGCTTTCTATTCTGCTACGTGACTAGTCCACTGTGCCATGAAAAAAGCACAACGAAAGTACCTTTATTTGGCATTAAAACGACCACCTGCAGGCAGCGTTTTGTAAGCTATAGGAGGCACTTTTCTGCCGCATGATAAGTTAGATAACACGTCTTCTGGCAGTTGCTTAAATGTGTGTTCAAGACTGCGAATCAACTCAACGTGTTCAAACTGTTGTCAATGTCGTCAGAACTTGAGAAACCAGTCAGCACTGACAACATTAAGGTAAAGCTGACACATGGAGGAGGGGGGGACACATGTTTTCTGTCTAAATGTTTTCTGTCTTGGTTAAAATGGTTGTTTCTGACGTGTCCATTGATGTTTATTTCTTGTTCTGTCATTATTGCTTCGCCACATGACTCAATGCTGCCCCCTCCCGGCCAGGCTCCAGAAGACAGCTGGAGACTGGACTATGTCACTGGGAACCTGTTCTCCTGCCCTGAGGATGAGGCTTTGGCCCACTGCATCAGTGAGGACTGCCGCATGGGGGCAGGCATAGCAGTGCTGTTCAAGAAGAAGTTCAAAGGGGTAGATGAGTTAAAGGGACAGGGTGAGTAGGCCCTTTTTTAATAAAAAATTCATGAGGAGTGAAAATGTTTTATTTTCCGGCTCATTGATTCCCACACCATCATTTTGTTCAGCACAGAGAAACTGGCTTTGTTCTGAGCGGAGGTCTTAACTTACCTTCATAATATCACATAAACTGTGTATTCTGTATCATAGTTTGATGCTTATCTGGCTTCACCATCCCATCATATGAAAATATTCTTAATGTCTTAAGCATTATTTTGTAACACATAAATTGGCACGTTTTTCCTGCACAGCATGGATTTGTAATGACTTGTCTTCCAGTGGATCATTAGGGTTTAAGGGTTCTTAAAAAATACTATACCTGGATTTCTTATTGTGTTTTGTTCTGATGTGAATACTATCTTTTTTTATCTCAAAAATAGGGAAGCTGACAGGAGAGTGTGCTGTGTTAAAAAGAGACGGACGTTTTGTCTACTATCTGGTAAAGATGTAGCAGTTAATTAGAATTGATTCCTACGCACATTCTCTTTGTAACATGAATATTTCAGTTTAATGCTTTCCTGTAATTACATTGCAGATCACAAAGAAAAAGGCCAGTCAAAAGCCCACCTATGTCAGCTTGACACAGAGCCTTGAGGATATGAAGACGCACTGTGTGGAGAACGGAATAACGAGAATATCAATGCCTCGGTTAGTGTAATTTCCGCTCATTTAGCGATACTTAATCAAACCAGGTTCAAGAGAGAAATATTAATTTGCTCAATGATTGCATTGCAGATGTGACAAGATGTGTGTTGGCTCTCTCTTTTTACTGACAGTATCGGTTGTGGCCTGGATCGCCTGCAGTGGAATAAAGTGTCAGAGATACTGGAGCAGGTCTTCAAACACACAAACATCTCCATCACAGTCTACAGCCTCCCAGAGAAAGCAGAGACCACAGTGATGAAAGAAAACATGCGCAGATGATTGATAGAAAAAGCTCATTTATTGTAATTACAAGTATGCATTTTTTCTGTAATGTCAGTACTAATCTTGTTAATTGAAACTAAAATAAATGATCTTTTTTTTTGTACATAAAAATCCGCCAAACTCTCATGAACTGATGAGGGCTGCTTCCTAAACACGCTAATCTAGATTCATGGCCGACTCCAGATGATACTGGGATTTGTTCACCTGTCCCTTCTCGTCACGTTGTTTTTTTATACACCAGGACTTCTCTTTATTTGCTCATTCATCCACCTGGCAATTATGCTGTCGATTGAGCAAACAAAGTATTTGCATTTCTCTGTGTATATCCTATAACTTCTACAGTGCTCATTGTAGCCTCTGTAGATGGTTGAGGTATCCTGTGATCCATTATCTGCTCGGGTATTGTACTCCGGTGCAGCTGGGACACACAATCGGAGCTACCAGATGTGAGTCAAAGAAAGAGTGGCGGGGAACCTGACACCAC
This sequence comes from Anoplopoma fimbria, assembly GCF_027596085.1. Lineage (NCBI taxonomy): Eukaryota > Metazoa > Chordata > Actinopteri > Perciformes > Anoplopomatidae > Anoplopoma > Anoplopoma fimbria. The sequence goes on from NC_072460.1 coordinate 20,567,475, forward strand.
AAAGTCAATCCCACATCCATTTTATCCAGGATGGGGGAAGCAGAGAGAGAGAGAGCTGAATCGGCACAATCTCGAATCAGAGCTTTTGTTGGTTTAAATAATCTAACTGAAGAGGAGCTCAATTTATTAATTTGTCGACCTGCACTTCAGGTTGTGCGTAATTATCATAAACCTCAGTAGCAACGAGACTGTCTGTAGTTGGCTGTCTGTGACCCTCCCACTCTCCTTCGGGGCACCTTCAATAATTCATGAGGAAAAGGCATTTACTGCTGTACACTGCGGCTGCCTAGCCATCCCCCCCCCATCCCATATATCCATGGTTGGCTGGAAGACTGTACTTCAGCATCACTGCAACCAACCCCCTCTCTCCTCCTTCCTCCTCCTCCTCCCCTCCCCATCCCCCCTTCTCTGCCTGGCAATTAGACGCCACACTGCAGCAGAGCCACCTTCGCCGCGCTGCAGTGAATGCAGGGAAATCTCCCTCCATCCGACCTGCTGTCTCACCTCAGAGTGCTGAGACCCCCCTCAAAAAAAAAAATCTGCCCTCACCCCATCTAATAAGCCTCTCCATCTTTGTTTCCCGTGCAGCTTCTGCTTGTCCCACTGCGGTACACTGGTTTTCACCGCCGATGCACTCCCCCCATTTCCCTCTCTCACTCCTTTTTCTCTCCCACATACTCCCCCCCCACCCCCCTCTGTCCTCCATTCCCTTTTTTTTTTTTTTCTTTCTTTGCTCGATGCGTATGAAATTGCAGAGCTCAGCATTCTTCTCCACGGGCACTTAGGATGGGGGGGAGGAAAAGAAAAAAGAAGAGAGATGAGCTGGGCGGGAGGGTTTCTGGTGCACCACACAACTGGACCCCTTCCAATTAAAGAAGAGAGCTTATGTTATTGAAGAGCAGCTTAGCCAATCAGGAGGCAGTGCAGGCAGAGACAGCAGGAGAAAAAAAAGCAGCAGAGCGAGTGGGCAAGAGGAAGGAGGAAAAAAAAAACAAAAAAAACTGCAGTGTGTGAGTGTGTGTAGTTTTTTTTTTTCATCCCTCCCCTGAGCAGATCTTTATCAATTTGTGTACTCCAGTCGTGGGGTTGCATTTGAATGGGTGTCTGTGTGTGCATATGTGGCAGAGTTTACAGGAGGACAGGGTAAAGGTGTGTCCAGAGGGCTGTGATTGACTCCTCACTTACTCATTCTGAAACTGGAAATAAGAGAAAGTAAGAGAAGCTTGATTCTTTTTCTCTCTATATCTCAAAGTGTCTGGGAGCCTGTGGAGAAGGGGAAGAGCTCGGTGTCCAGAGGAGAGCGACCTGCACTGGAGGTAAACAGCTATGTTCTCATCCTACTACAAGCATGCTGGGTTTTTGGTTTTTCTTTCTTTACACTTCTGAAGTAGTTTTTTGTGTTCTTCTTCAGGGTATGTTCTGTCTTATCTGCCCTCTCTTAAGTCTTTTCACATTGAGATATCTACATAATACTTTGGATTATTATTATTATTATTTTACATTATAAAGACTTGACAGAAAAGCAGAGGGGGCGGCAGAGGAAGAGAGGAGAGAGAGAGAGAGAGTGTGAGGGAGGGGGAAGGTTAGTGCGGGACTCCCTGATGCTTCTAGGCAAGTTTCTGTGCACACGGTTCTCTAGTGCTGCAGTATCCCATTACATCCCTGGACGGAGCTGCCTCAGCATCCAGCCACTGTGAAGCAGAACGATTCATCTTTCAGTAATGACTTTCTCCATTTTTAACTTATTTGTGTTGTCTTGGTGGGATAAAAGTAAAGTTTTGCCCCCCCCTCCCCCCTATAGTGTAAATCCAGACCTCACTGATAAGCTCAGTTTGCCAAAAGACGCTGCTGCAGCCTATTTTTTAGTTTTGTCGTGCATGCCTTCGTTGTGTATTCGGGGTGTCGTTGGGGTTGCTTGGGTGACTGATTGATTTGGCTCTGATAGCGTTCCAGCATGGTGATGAGTTTTTATTTTGTTTATCCGGTGTTCTGGGACTTCCTTCAGTCTGAGCCTGCAGCAAAAGTAGGCTCTCTGATTGGACAAACTGTGCTTACTGACTACATTGTACCAAAGAAATGGGGGGAAAAAAATAGTTTACCCTCAGTGGAGTATTTATACTCAGAACATATGGTTCATCATTATTGTAAAATAAGCTCAAAACAAATGAAAGTGAAGTTTTTGTTTATTTATAGCGAAAGACAGCTGATTTATACTAACGCGTGTTTTGATTTTTTTCAAGCAAGCATTCATTATCAGCTTGCTTTTAGCACATTCATAGTTTATTTAATACATCCCACCATCTTTTCTTTTGAAGTCTGACCTTCATCATTTGTGAATGAAGATACGATACTGTCCAGCAGTGGGCAGTGTGTGTTTTCTCTGTACAAAATGTCTGTGAGCACTGGCCTGCTGCAGAATGGGAGGAAATAATGGATGTCCTGAGTGTATTTTGTGTGGGCACGCTGTAAAAGCGCGTTTAGACAGAATGAGGAGTACAGTATGTACTTGCGTTTTCATATAACGAAGCAGTAAGGATTATACCTTTCACCCTCACACAGTAGATATAAGCGCAAGACAAATCATGAAGCTGACACGACTCACTGATCCTTATTACTGGTTTTAAATCATGTTTAAATTATTCAACAGTGAGGGGGACAGGGAGCAGGGCTGGGAAGGAAGTCATTTTAGCACCATGGACAGAGCTCCCCTCCAATTGTGTGAAGCAGACCAGTGTTTTGTAAAGAGTGTTGGATGAGAGTTCATTAGTAAAGCTAATTCTACAAAAAAAATGTCTGGTTAGATCACCTGTTAAATTGTTTGGCTATACATATTTCAAAAGTCCTTATTTGACATGACAGGATAGCAGTTGGCTGAGCACATCTGTGCCTTTGCCTTTCTCAGTTGAAAACACTTTTCATTATTCATGCTCCTTTTCTAGAACACATTCCATCTTAAAGAGAATTATCTTTTTTGCAGAGGTGCTGAAAACTCATTTCCAAGCTGTTTCCTTAGAAAGAAAAACCCCCACAAAAAAAACAACCTGTCCTTCCTGTCCTTGTCTATCTGTATTATCACTATATGCTCCAGGTGGGAGTGTCACTGCTGTGGTTTTGTTTCCACCTTCCTTTTCACCGCAAAGCTCCGAGAGGCACATCCAACTGTGGCATGAAATTGACTGCAGCAGCAAAACCATTGGGGTTTGACACCTTATTACATGGGTCTATTTGGGTGGTAATACAAAATCAAGAGGATGATATTATTATTATTATTATAAGGGCAGGAATTATACATTGTGTATGCCGATGGTGGCCTGTAAGTCATTACGTCTCCAAGAAATCAATTTAAAAATAATTGAGGAGGCGCTAAAAAGGCAGCGGTGTCATGTTAAGTCATTGAAAAGAAAAATGTAAAACATGTGATGGCTGCAGCCCTTATGGTTCTAACGCCCGCTGCTACACAGAGCTCTGTTTCATATCATTGTTGAGAGTGGGCAGGAGAGTGTCTCTGCAGGATGCAGCCGGCAAACTGAGAAAGTCATTCGGGTAGCGATGATTAGAAACCTCTGGGCTTTAATGGCAAACGGAAATGAGACCCCCCCTCGCTGTTCCCAAGAATTAGCCAGTGTCCATCTTTAAGATAGAAGCGAGTGTCAGAGATTTAACCAATCCTAATTAGATAGAATGACTAGTTTTGAACACACGGCCCTGTATGCTGCGATTTATCTTAAGTCTAATTCAGCGATTAAGCACAGTCTGCAATCAATGCTCTTCAGCGTCACAACATAAACAGTTCTGGCCACGTGCAAGGATTTAGTTAGGTTGCTGGACGAGGATTGCCGATGGGAAACCCAAGTTGCCCTTCAAGGTTTATCTCTTTTCTGTTCCTATGTGTGAATGTGTATTATGTATTGGGGTGGCTGTGGCGTAGTGGAGAGTAAGGTAGTTCTCCAATCAGAGGGTCGGTGGTTCGATACCCGGCTTCGGCAGTCGGTGTGTCCTTGGGCAAGACACTTAACCCCAAGTTGCTCCCGAAGGCTTGCCATCGGTGTGGACTGGATGTTGCATGAATGTTAGTTAGAGTCTGATGGTGGCACCTTGCATGGTAGCCTGTCATCAGTGTGTGAATGGGTGAATGATATGTAATATACTACTGATTGTAAGTCGCTTTGGATAAAAGCGTCTGCTAAATGACTGTAATGTAATGTAATGTAGTGTAACTCTTTCGAAGATTTGTTGGGTTTTCTGGTGAAGGGAGCAGCTGCTGGGCTTGTCATTGCTCATCCTGCGTGTATGACACCCTCTGTCCCAGACTGTGCGACATGGCCGTTTAGTGTGCCCCTGTAAGTGATGGTGTAGGCAACATAGCGGAGCAACAACGGCTGTCCTACAGTTAGCAACAATCCCCCAAACTCCGCATATCAGGATGAGAAGAGGTACTGTAAAAATAGTGTTAGAACCTGTGTTGTTTAGATTGTGCAGATGGAACGTTGCAGGTGTTAAAGGTGAGCAGACTCTCTTGGTGATACTAGAATGATAACCGTGATAAATGGTCAAGTGCTGGAAAAACAGTGTGTGTGTGTGTGTGTGTGTGTGTGTGTGTGTATGTGTGTTCTCCATAACCAGGAATAGGGCACTTTATCATACTTGACAGGGAAAGGTTACAGGATGTATTTATGCAGTTATCTATTTTTTGTTTGTTTCTGAGTGTGCATTTCAATGTGCGTGTAAGTGACAGAGGGCAGGGTAGTTTCAATGAGGAATATAACAGGCAGCTTTTAGGAGTGAGGAGAAAAATGGGCTTGAAACCTCCAAAGGTGGGGAGGGGGGGAAATGTATGACAAACAACCCAAGTGTGGGCTTAGAGATAGAGCGAGAGATTGAGAGATTGTCAGAGCCGGAGCAAGAATGGAAGCGAGTGGGTGTGCATCGCAGAGCCACGAGCACTGCAGTACATTGCGGTGCCCAGCCCCCGCTGCGTTCTCTGCTCACCATCCGGTTCCATGCACTGAAAAGACCCCTGCAGCAGCAGAGCGGCAGCAGAGCAGCACAGCGCAGAAGGTCTGCCCGCTGACGAGCAGCAACGTCGGACAGACCGCCGTCGTGCATTCTGGACACGTGAAGATTGCACAGATTTATTTTTCTGGAAAACACGATGTTCACGAGAGAAAACCAGCCCAGCTACGTTTTCATGTAGACGGAGGGAGTAGTCAATTCACGCTCCCCCCATCTCACACCTCCCACCCACCCACCCCCTGGATTATGTAAGCGTATAACACATTCGCTTCACCCGATACCAGCTGAATGATCTCAGCTTTCCCCCGGCCCATGTTTTCCTCATCAGGGAACATCTGCCTCACTGTTTGCTTTTGATCCAGAGGTAGCGTCTTTGCAAACACAGACGGGCCGTTTATTGAGCTTATCGACATGGCAACAATAGGGAGACAAACACCGCGTAGCCTAAAATAGGCTGCCGTTTGTACGCCTGTGGTTTGACATTATGTTGATGATGCTCTGTGTGTTTGCGATGACAAATTGTGATCCCCATGAACTGTTAAGACCTTCATTCGATGTGGCATGTCAACTTAAAGAAAAAAAACCTCAAACCCCCCCCCCACCATTAATTCAGTCTAGAGTCACGCGGTGTGCACCGAATGCATGAATGACTCACACAGGGTAGCCTCACGCTTAAGTTGGATTACTTATACAGCTCTTGGTCGGGCAAGCTATACCCACACACAAACACAGGCATGCAGATGCGAAATTAATCCTAATCACGTGAAAGCTCTAGGAAAACGAAGGAGAAGCTTGTTTTCTGCTTCCATAAACAGTTGCTACGTTTTCCGTCCCACTGCCTGCCTGGGGGGTGGACGGCTGAAACGTGAGAGCTTCCCTCTTTTTCTCTCTTCTCCCTCCACTCTGCTGATGTGGCTGATTCACATTGTGTAGCGTGGACTCTCTCTCTCTCTCTCTCTCTCTCTCTCCATCTCCCTGCTTCCTGTGACAAGGGTCTGATTGTGTCTCTCGCCGTGTTCAGGAGTGGTTGAGTCAATTACACCTTGCCAGACAGGTGTTTGAGCTGTTAAGTGTGTTTGCCGCGGCACATCAGAGCGTGTTTGCTTCTGATTTGCACAGAAATCAGCGGCGGGCTTTGAAAAAAAAATCTGATAAGGCAAGAAAATATGCGCTGGCACAGTGAGTCACGCTGCAAACCAAAGAATGTTGTAATTATTGTAAATGTATTCATTCACACCAAAACGTATCAGATGCTCCAAATGATTGGGTTCGCAACGTTGCTGGAAAACATATGTAACATATTTTATTGTGGGTGCATTTCATTGAAAGCTGTGGCTTAGAAAAAAAAGATTTCTACCACATGTGTTTCACATTTGTAGGCTTTCATTAGTAGTGAAGGAGTGTGAGATGATCTTACCTTGAAAAATCTATTAAGAAGGAAAAAAAGATTTGCTACAGTAATGTCTTTAAGTCCTTGAAAGAGCACACTGTTCACAAGGTGATGCACGGAGGAAAACGCTGTCTTTTACTATGGATGGTCAGAATGTAGTCGTGAAGGGAAAAGAGAGAAATACTATGGAGTGTGTGTGTGTGTGTGTTTGTGTGTGTGTGTGTGTGTGTGTGATACAGAGAGAGTGGGAGAAAGCAGCACGAGGATTGTATCGTGGGTGAGCTGCAGTGGGGATTCGGAGTGCTGCATTGAGCTGCATAATTAATGTTGGAGGAGGTGGAGCTAAAGGCGGAGATAACTTGCCGTGAAGAACGAGCCGCTGCAATACTACTATAAACAGAGCTACCTCTATTTTGGGAGGGGGGGGTTGAATCACTCTTGAGTACAGGCCGGTATACAAATGATATGTCGATGCAGGACTGAAGAGGCTCTCTCTGTTGTTTGGTCCAGCTCTGAGAGTCCGTCCCATCTGCTCCCCTCGGCCCTCAAAGCCAATCACTCTCCACCGGGCTGCGCAGCACTGCCAAATGCCTCAATGCTTGCTGTGCGGCTTTGTTAATCATCCAATTTGTAGCAAAACAGCTTCCTATATGACACATCTGGTGTAACTCAGCTAGTCTGGCTGAATTGGACCATGAGGTGGGAGGGGGAGTGGCTTCATCCTGCAGGATGCTGTTCTATTTAATCATCTCCTTCACAGATTCTAGGTTGTTGTTCAGTGGTGTCTACATGGTGAGATTGTGTTTACTGCTCATAAAAGGGCAGCCATTCTTACAGAGGAACCGCTTTTTTTAGGCTCTTTGTGTTCTGAGACAATCTCTATTATTCTCCCCTCAGTTTTATTTTTAAACACAGTTTCCCTTCATTGGAGACATCTGCCTGTTCAGCCAGTCATTCAGCTCACACATATACAGCAATGTGCATATCATTTCAGGTATGCACATGTGTGCACATGTGTTTGACAAAGGTACAGTCAGGCTCACCCTTAGATGTGAATAAATGTTTATTGGAGGCATTTATTAAATGCATCAAGGCTTTAGTATGTATGAGCGTGTTGGTCTTTGGTGCTGTCAGAGCTCTGGAACCTGTTTAGCTCCTCTGTCTCCAGGGCGATATTGCCTGGCCGGTGATCACATCTATATAGCGCCGCGCCGCTTGCACCCCTGTCACCTAACCTCATCATCACAGTAGCTGCTCTGAGCTCTTGACATCTATTCTGCTGCTACATGCCCAGCCTGTATGTGCTCACTGCTTTATGGTAAAGCTTATGCATGCTTGTGAAAAGTGTTTTTTCGGTGTCATCCATATGTTGTATTGAGTATGTTTTTATTTCCTTTTTTTTTATCCTGAACTCAAAGCAGAGCCTCTCTTTGTTGAGCAGCGTCTGCCAAAAGCCACTGTGGGGATCTGTCCTCGTCAAAAGGGCTGAGGGATGGCACAGAGGCTTTTGAAATGCACCCTGTGTCGGCTCCAAGCCTTTCCACACACACACAGCGAGGAGGAATCTGGTAATGACGGCAGTTTCATCCCATTCCCCCCAAGAGCCACAAAATCGCACTTAAATTACAACCTGGACATTATCAGTGCAAGGAGAGGCGAATACAATTGAACCTTGAAGATAAAAGCCCAAGGAAAGGTGGAAAGTGCATCCTGTAGCTTTAATATCAAGCTTGTTCAGGGGCACTGATTTAATCTGTGTAAATAATACGGTGGACTGCCAACAGTTGTCTTAAGAAAACACGCCTTCAGGGTTTCAGTGGGTTCAAAATGTGTGGTTTCAAAGGTTTAGTATGCATTTTCCTCTCTATGTTCTTCGTCCTAGCCAATTCCAAAAGGCATCTGGCAGCAGAATCTGAAGTTTTTTTTTCTGAGAAGAGAAACAACAAAGAGCCTCATTAAAAAAAAAATTTTTTCTGTCCCCTGAAATCTGAGAGATGAAGAGACATTTTCTGTTTTCTTTCTCTCTGCAGTCCCACGGGGAGTTTTGCTGTGGGAGAGCCGAGTTGCCATTTCTTAGCTTTGCCAAGTGAGAATTTGCCCATCTGACATTCAGAACACTTGGAGCGGTGCAAACATCAACAGAAACATAAATATAACTATAACTTAGATAAACGCAGGCTTTTGAAATGGTGTGTGTGAGTGTGTGTCATACTATGAAATTCCTTGAAATTAGTTTAAACTGCAAGTGGTGGTTGGGAGGGATTTTGTCATTTTGTGGTTGGGTGCAACCTACGAGCTTCTGTGATCTGGGCCTTTTATCGTTTGTTTGTAAATCAGAGGTATACAAGGATTTATGTTTTTCATTAGAGGAACTCTGTGGAATGTAATATTCAGCCAGAGAGAGAAGCAAGGAGAATTGAAAGAGAGGAGGAAGGAGGATACTTTTACTGTGTGAGTAGGTGCTCAGCATGAAGGCTGCTTCTTTTCTCTTTGAGGTTTTTTGAGGCCAGTGTGCAGGCGAAGGACACGGAATACAGAATGAAAAACATCCCTGTGAATTCTTCTGACAGTAGTGTTACCTGTGGTGAGACTGAGAGATGACAAAGAATACAATGTTAAAGTAAAGGGGGAAAAACATGTGTTACTCATGACATACTGAATTATGTTGTGCTGACAGGTTTTTAAATATGCATTCTACCAGTAGAGCATGATTTTTTTTTTGTAGCTTTGAAATATGATGTTGATGTCTGTGTAACAAATGCAGCTTTTTTATCAACATACTTATTTTTGAGTACTGAATAGAAAAATACCTCGGTACTAACAAATCACGATTGCTGGATTTAGAGGTTTTAACTTCCCGTGAGTTACCACAGTTAGTTTCTTTTGCGACCTGAATGAACAACTGAAGTTGTGTGAGTGGCAGGTCACTTATGGTGCTTTGTAAAGCTGAAGGTGCTCCACAGAGTGTTGAGCCATCCTCCTCACCCATTCTCCACTCAGGTCATTGTGCTGCTGCCATCCCCAGAATAAAAGATTCCATTTGTATTCAGCAAACCTGTCCTGAGTCAGACTGCATTGCAAAGAAGTGTCAGTAACAAAAAGAAATAAACGTCGACTAATCTAACGTCTCTTGGATTTTAAAGCGAAATATAATGTATGAATGTTTTTTTGTTTTGCTTTTGGGGTCGGCAATGTGTACCAGCCAGCTCGGACAAATCTTGCAGATTCGATCTCGCCCAATGAGATTATTGACTTGACAGCAAATTGGTCGGCGTCTCCAAGAGCATGATCGAGGGTTGCAAAATCTATTTCCTCCATGATAAGGCCGGTAATAGTTGGGACTAGCGAGAAGGACACGAGATCCATTGTCCTATATCGATCAAAATAATTGCTCCCATCTTTTTGCTCAGTTGTATAAGTCCGCTCACAGCATTGTTATCTGAAAAGCTGTCCATAAATACATTTTTGTGATTTGCAATCTTTACTCTCATCTGGAGAGTTTTTCTTGAATCATTTCCCAAAGCCTCATGATACAGAAATACACCACTGTGTTTCTTCTGGTTTGATAAGAATGCTTTTTGAATTGTCACATGGCTGTGTTAATCGCCAAGAGCTTGCATGAGAGTTGGTTTATAATATCTGACAGCTCAGGAGGAGAAATAGGTAAACAAAAGGGTTGGGGGGGGATATCAAGAGGATACAAGCCCACCTCAACATCTTGATTGAGGTGGGCTTGTATCCTCTATGCTGGAGGGAACTGTTGACTAATGCAAAGCGCTGGTGAAGCACGGCTGTTGTAGAATCTAACTTTACCCTCCATGTTGTTTTAGTATAGAGCTCTTTTCCTATGTTTATTCAAGTGCTTAGTATTTCATTTTCAGAGAATGACTCATTCATTTCATTGTCAGATTTTGTAATGCTGTCCTTCAAAACCATGTCCTTGTACACAAATAGCCTCTCCTTGCGCCTACATTTGTTCTGCTCAAACTGTTTGCTTGCAATCAGATATATGATTGTTTGCAAGAATATTTTATATTATATATATATATATATGAAAACGAAATGATCTCTGCCTCGTTGCAGATGCGTTCACTGGGCAGCGGCTTGTAAACCACGTATATCCACTTCCGCCCTCCAAGGCTTTATTATATGTACTTCCCTTGCTTTCATTACAACTTTCAAAATAAAAGGACGGTTAATATTTATATATACCAGCGTGCTGCCCCTACTTTTTCTTTTATTATAATAGCTTCACCGGCCTCCTGTTTGTGTGCTAGCTATGAACAAACAGTGGTGTCGATCAGTGGAGAAACTTACAGCTAATGGCCCAGGTGGCCTCTGCATATACCTGGTACAATCGTTTTATGCCCATGGGGATTGGCACCTGTCAATGCAACACAAGCCATTTTATGTCGTTCATGCACACAGCAGCATACTCAATACTAAAAATCAATGTTATAAACCCTGGCACCCAGATCTTAACTCACAAAAACATAGTAGAGCGCTACAGACCTCATTTTAACTGTGCATTAAGCTAATGTAAGTATATTAGTCTGTAGTATGTTAGTATGTTCAGTTTAAGCTAGTAAGGGAGCTACAATGCAACATTATTGCTACAGCAATGTAGATATGGTGGCAGGCCAATGATTTAATCAGAAGAAAGGCCCGACCACGGTGGACACATCTTGGTTTTAGCTAGCATTAGAAAGCTAATGGCTCACTCTCTGTGTGCTGCTGTCAACGAGCTAGCTTGCGTGGATTATTCATCCTTGTCAGCACAGGGCAAAATGTTCAAATTTGTTCCAGCAATAGTAGCTGGTTAAGTGATTACGCTAAAAGAAAAAGTTCAAACTGTCATTTTAATCCTCGGTGGGCGGAAGTGGATGAACTCCATTCTGCCTGTCAGGGATGCTCTAAGGAGTAAAGTGAACGCAACCGCAGTGAAGCAGGGATCATTTATTGTTCAACACTACACCCGGCATTCTCCTCTGCATTACCTTTCCTTCCATTATCACATTTATTCCTTGCTGATGCTTTTTATAGACTCCTCTGGCGAAATATATACTGAAAATTCACTTACCAATCTTCCAAACAGGAAACACACCACCTCTATGTCACTCAAGTACCTTTTATTTTTCCATCATCATCTTCGAAAGTGTTCGCCCTTATTTGCTGCCATCACTGATCACTAAGATTTTTCTCTTCCTTTCTCGTTTTAGGCCTGACCCTCTCTCTCAGATTCTCCTCTTGAGTCTGCCAGTTACCATCAGTGGTCTGTCATACTTGACTCTTTAGCCGGCCCAACGCTGGGGACACATTGGACTAAACAGCTTCAGCTAACAGTCAGAATCCTTAGTGGGGTTTTTTTTTTTAAAACTGAGGGACAAGAAGCACATTAGCCTGTAATTTCTTTTCTCAAATGGAGCTCTGGAAGTGATGTGCATCCCTGTGTGTCGTCTGCTGTTATGTAAACCTGCCTGCTGTAGAGAGCCTTCCAATGCAGTGCAGGGTTCCGTTTATCTAGGGCATGGCTGGTTTGTGCCCCCTCGTTGAAATGCGTCAAAGAGGCTGTGACAGTGAGCTTGATAGTTAGTTGTTGTTTTTTTTCCTCTGTCTCCGACCTTCTTATGAACACAGTGTGCAATAGGTCCATTATCGCAGGAAATTCACGGTGGTGCAGGGACAAAACACTCACTTACCAGTGCAGAGACATGGGCACAGCTCCAGATTGCTCATGCATTCTAAACACAACTGGTTACGTTGGGGGAAGCCAGAGAGGGAAAAATGTCCTAGTCTCTACACTAGCGGCTCCTACGGGTTAGTCGGGGTCCCTGCTTTGAGCGTATCTGGAGGATGCCATCGACCTTGAGTGTGTTACGCTATGTGTCATGGGGGAAGCACGTTGCTGTCAGTACGTTCCCCAGGGGCACGGTGGAGTTAGCATTGACAAGGACCACAGAGTCGAGGCGATTCAATTGACTTTTCCACATTGGAGAAAAAACAGACATAGACATGTTTTTTTTATTTACTGATAAATAGAAGTGATGAAAGAAGTGATCATCATCAGCTGTTAATGTTGACAGTTATTATCAGTGGTGAAGGAAGTATTTAGATCTTTTACTTGGGTAAAAGTGCCAATACGATATGTAATATACTCTGTCACAAGTAAAATTCCTTCAATCCAAAATCCTGCTTAAAGGAGCAATACAGACATTCAGAGCATGAATAAAGCAGCAAACAACTACCTACTTGAGCAGAGAATGAAGAGGCTCTCCCTCTGTGTGTGTTGTTACCCGAGCTTCTCATTGCTTTGTTGATTTAGTCGAACTGGCTGCGAGTGTTTTTAGTGCATAGTAGTGCAAGGGGGTGTGTCCCACTGGCTAGCTCACGAACGCCACTCTGCCCTGCGCTCATATGGCGGGTACAGCTGTTAACGCCCAACGTCCCAACAGACAGCCTCCTCGTGGAAGTGTGGCTTCACCCCCGGTTCCCCCTCAGGTTAACAGTGTACTCTCTGTCTGCACGTTTTCCATAGTTTGTACTGTTAGTGCTGTTAGCGCCGTTAACATAGTGCCGCCATGTTAAGAGCCATTGAGAGGTGATCGAAAAGCTTCCAATCTCGTATTTTGCACCTTTTTAAATGCACAATGAGTAGGATTTCCACCCCCAAAAAACAATGTTCAGAGTCATACAAAAATAATACCTCTCAATCATCACTTATGAGCCATTAGATTTGTGTGGCGCTGTTTGCCCCTGCACAGACCCTTGTTTCTGCCTGTATTTAACTTAACTTGCCTTGCAATTCAATTTAATTACGATTCACTGACAGGTGAATCGTAATTAATGCACAAACATTCCCGATGCATCTCAATGTATTGCATCCTACATTGTATATACTACTGCACATGAGTAACTTTTTTAAGAATACAAGCAGTCAGATACATTTTTTTATACTCTACAACAACAAGACCAGTATCAGTTCCAGTATTACGTTGTTACAGTGCGTTGCGGTCATCATTATTTTTCCAGAAACATTATTAGTTTTATCTATATCAATGCATTGTATTCAATGTGAAATTGCAATCCGTAAACCAACTTCTAGCTAAAGCCGTCCAATAAATGGAGTAGAGTTAAATGCACAATATTTACCTGTGAAATATAATGGATACATCACTGGTAGTTGTATTGGTTTACATGTTTTATTGGTGTGAATAGTGATAGAAATAAGACTAATGGGACTTAATTAATTGAGTTATTAAAGAGTTTGTTACTGTAGCATCCCTTTGATTATACTTCAATTCAAATGCTAACACGGTCATTTTCAGCATCAGTTTTTCATCAGAGATTTTGTTAAATCAGTGAAGAAAAAAAAGAGAAACATACCACAAACTCCCACAGTGGACGTAACTAAATAATTTAACACTTTCACATCACAGTTGTAGGCTGAGACTCTTTGAACCTGCTGTAAATAACTTCTTTCCTGCACTTCCCAGACAGACCTATTATTTATAAAGTAAAATTGAATAGGTTGGAAAACAAGGAACTGTGGAAATCTGACTGATGTGAAAAGGGGAACAACTTCTCAGCTTGGCTCTATCTCAGCTGGCAAGCTTGTTGTCCGACACCACGTTGGCCGGGTTTCCCCGTTGCCTCTGCTCCGTGAGAAATAAATGGACTTATGGGGACTAGCTGATTGTGCTGCTCTCAGTCTGAGAAGCACAGTGAAACTGCGTATAGCCATTACCGACTCATTCATACATACATTGAAATTGACATTTTCTCCTTATCTAGTTCCCTGCATGAGGCTGAGAAGTTTAAGAATCTCTTTACAAAGGTTCTTTTCATTTATGCAGCCTCACCATCTTCATATTATAAAATGAAGAAATGAATCCAAATTGGAAAGTTAAGCTGCAAGAGAAGTTAAACCAACTGTGCATTATGTGCTGGTGCACATTTTAAACTGCTTGTGCTGCCAGCTAAGCTGCCACTCCTTTCCATTTCAACCATAATGTTGGAGCATTTAGTAAATGCAAAACAGAGCCCCTGATTTATGAAGCATGTGCATTGTGTAGAGTTTGTACAACTTCTATTTAATGACAAATTCAAAATGCAGTTCAATGTGACTTTTTATGTTTATTTGTTTTACTAAAAATCCCCTTTAATGGCTGCTGTTCTTCTCTATAGACTCAGGCAGCACCACCCACAAATCAGGCAGTTATGAAACAGGGAGCGTCTACTGGCTGGGATTATTTATCCTCCAACTGTGTGAAGCTAAAACGCTGTACAGATCTGTCAGTATTTATTTGATGACAATATTTGATCACATTAAACCCTGCCAGCGCCAGCCGTCCTGGTACAAATAATGCAATGTTTTTAGATTTGTTGCAGCTTCTAATCAAGTGATGCTGTTTGGATGAACAGTGTTCTTTTAAAGCGGCATTTCTTTCAAATTGCTAAAGAGCAACGATTAATCGGTTAGTTTGACAAAAGGAGGGGAATGTAACTGAATCGGGGTGAAATAAAAAATGATGCAAACCTGTGACCTGCTTCATTTAACATGTTAGAGCAGATGTCAGTCATAGTGCTTCGCACACAGACACATCAGGAAATGTAAACACACACAATAATTAGACGGGTCATTCTTTGACTGGGTGAATGACAAGACAACATATTGAGTTTGACACGCAGAATAACTGATAATCAACAACATAATGAGAACCCACAGTGACTTTGTTCTCCTGACATATCTGCAGTTTGGGACATAATTTAGTTTCGTGAATGCTGTCGTGACTATTGCATATTTTCTAACACCCACTGAGTTCTTGAATGGACGACTGGACGATGCCATCGATGCCATTAGTCCTTTGACAGATAGCAAATGCTAATTTTAATAAATGTGCTGTGAAGGCAGTCAATTAGTCAAAACTGTCACATAATCAGTAACCCGGAGAAACAAAGTTCAATTTGAAAGTGTCAGTTTGTACTAAATAATGTTCACTTCTACTGTTGCCAGATAATTTAACTGACATTTCTGAATATTGTGGAGAATTCTGTTGTTTATTTGTCCTGAAATAGTCAGTGCACAGTAAGTCTGGGATCTGAAAGTCTGGGATCTGAAGGTCTGGGATCTGAAACCATGGCTTTGTCAGCGATTAGTCAGATTCCAGACGAGCCTGCCCTTAGCCCTAAGAACGAAGGCGTTGCATTATTGAAGTCTGAATGTGGGACATTTTGTCTCCGGAGGAGGTTACGCTTTAAAACACCAGCGAGGGTGAAGGACCCTCCTCATCCTTACGTCCCATCATGTGGACGCTCAATATTTAATGAGGGATTTTTTTATACCTTTGGCCCAGGAGAATCACACAAGATGGATTAAGAAATATCACACTGCTCACAGTGCGCACATTTGAAAATGTGACGTAGGTACTATAGATATCTTTGATTTAATGCAGGTTTTTTCTTGAGTTTCTTCATTTTGACCCAGACATCATTTCACCTGCACTTTCTGATTCATGATTCACAATGGAAATCAACCCAGACATAAGGATCAATGTTGTTCAGCACTCCTGTGCTCACAGCTACCGTTGGCTCTGACAAGCGGCAGATGGTGTGCTATACAGTGATTTACTGCTGCATAGCCGGGGGTGCAGTACTTTTTGTGAGCCTTTTTCCTCCTGAATAATTGATAGAATACTGTCAGACGGCTGTGTAGGATTTCACATATTGTCAATTGAGTGGAAAGAGTTGCCGTGTTATGTGTGTCTTCAAGGCTTTCTGGGGTTTAATTGTTAGGGCATTAACTTGCACCTGTTAGGATGCAGTAAGAGGTGGAAATGAGGGTTATTTTTATGGTGAAACCTGATTTAATGCAATGCAGTAATCCCACGGCTACCTGTAAACTTGGGACTGTTTAGCAGTGAAAAAGATGGACTAATAAACTTGTTTAAAGTGGACTGGGTGACAGCTTATGCTCCTGCAGTGTGCAGAATATTCACAAAACAACCACATCATTATCACCAAACTCAGCCCGGTGTAACTGACCTTTACAACTGGTTTACTACCGTGACTCAACTGACTAATTAGGTCAAACAAAATCAAGCATTTCTTTGTTATTTAAAAATGCATCAAAAAAACTACCAAGTCCACCAAACAGCAAAGCAAACCGAAGGTCATAAGGCTCCTTTTAGGGGTGACAGACTGTTGGAACGCCACAATGCCACCAGAATAGAAAGACACAAGAAACAAGCACATGCACAGCCCACTGCATGATTTGAAATCCAACTTGTTCTTAAAATATTATCTGCCTTACACATTACAGTAGTGAGTGTTTTAAATAAAGTAAGAAGAAACAGTCAAATAAAATGGATGGTTAAAAAAAAAAAAGAGTGAAAATAGGGTGTGAATTTATGAGCATGCACTTCAAACCTGCCATTTCTTCTCTTATTACCAGTGCAACATCCTGCTGGGATAATTTTATGTGACCCTTTTGGATAATTCAGTGTGCATTTTAGGCAGCAAGTAAAACAGATTATGGTAACATTTACCAGCCAGGCCCCAAAACTGTTTGTGTTTTTCAGCCAGCTGACACTGACTGCCAACAATGTCTGATGGCTCCATTGTAGCACAGTATTTGGGTACCTGCATTTTTTTTCCAACCACAGTTACTTTTTGCCACAGTGCACAAAGGCTGTTGTATGTTTTTCAGTCGATCTATCGGTTGGTCCACCAGTTTGGTCCAGTCATGTTCCCCAGAAGATGAAGCATAAAAACTTTGTTCAACTCCAGACTTTTGTTCTTGGGTTGATTTTTTCGGCATTTATTGACATTTATTTAACAGATTTTCATGAAATGTGGTACAGACATTCGAATTACGTTCAAAATGAATTGTTATAACTTTCATGCTCTCTAGACTTTTCATCTAGCACAATCATCAGGTCGTAATTTCCATTTTTCCAATACTTTTGTTTCTAAAACTAATGACAATCCGATCATCCTCTGCTGTCCTTTGGCTTACTGTACAGTGTGGTTGTGAACGTAGTAAACACACCTGCCGAGCATCAGAAAGTTAGCAATGTCATTGCAAACATGTCAGACGTTTACATGTAGCTCCGAGCACCACTGTACCTGAATACAGACTCGCTGAGCAGCTAGCATAGTCTGTAGACTCTTGTTTCATTGTTTCCTCGGGAACAAAATGTTCTCTCTTTATGAGAGCCAGTTTGGGTGTTCACAGTTTCTACAGCAGTAATACATTTTAATCACTTGCACCTGGTGATCCACTCGGCAGCGCTATAATTAGTTCTTTACCTGTTAACGAGCTTCCCTGTGCTTCTAACCTCATGTAATACGGCATGTTAAATGTATGGAGTTTATACAGAGGGACCGTTTAAGAGGTCAAATATCTATATTTATAGATTTATGTTGGTATTGATTCAGTTGACCCTTGTAATAATGATCTTTTAATTCTACTATTCTGTTAACTGCTCATGTTACACTGAATGGTATATTTAAGAAGGGAAATATTGGGAAACAGCTGCTGATCAAAATAATCAAATCTCACTTTAAGCCTCACAGTGAATTCGATTTAGCATTTATACCACTAGAGTAGAAACCGGTGAATAAAAAAAGGGACACAATACTTTGATTGCACAAACATGTTATGACATTTGTGGCTGTTTTAAAAATGAACTTAAGTGTTATCTTAGGAATGGTCACCCAATTCGGGCTCCTTCATGGTCACAGCAGGTAGCTGCTTCCAAACTGATAAGTACACAATTACCGTGGTGTTTCTAACAGGCATCGATTTGTCTTGTCTTCTCTTTCCCTCCTGCCATTGATTGTTGATGCCGCTCTCAGATTACAAGGCTTTGTGAGGGCAGGTGATAATACTCTACTGTCTGGCTGCAGGAACGTCCCCACGCCGTATTGTCTTTTACTAAAAGCCACCAATATTTTGTGTTTTGTTTCATGGATTTATTCAGAAATATTATTTTGTTCATAAGTAAATGAGAGTATAAGTAGCTATTCATGCATGTTTGCTACTGTGCAGCTGATCACTTCAGATATGTTTTGAGTAGAAGCTCTGAGCAACACAACACTTGATTTGATTGCGAAACACTAGACATCCATGCAATTCGGCGTGCACATTTAAAACGGAAAATACGAGATATTTTGCAGCACACATGATAATTAAAATCTAATGACTAGCAGAAGCACGTGTAATTAAGACATCTCTTCGTTTTGAGGCACTTTTGCTAACAGCATATTATTACATTGGCAATTCTTATTTTAATTTCAATCAGAGATGGATGAGTTAAAATACATGTCTACCTTTCACTCCTTTTCCCTGTGCTAGTATGTTTCAAAGGTCAGTCTTTAATTTAGTTTTTAATGAGCGCTTAATTGAAAACGACTCTCTGTCTACTTTACAGATGATTTCAGTTAAATATTGCAATGTTCTCAGATCAAACCTTTCCACAACAGCTTTTCACATCTTTAATATCTGACTGATTTTTGCAGTTGACTTCCTTTATTCCATATAAAAAGGTAAAAAAAAATGCTATATTTCTTTTACTACTGGCAACAACACTGCAGCAAGACTGATTTGAGTACAACATCATTATGCAGTGCCGAGAGTCAGTTTTTATGTGGTGCAAAGAGATCATCATGAGAGGTTAGCTGTCACACCTAATCTGTGTTTGACTAATGGCGCAGTGGTTTCCAAGATTTGGGCCTGCCTTGTAATAGAGTTCACAGACGATGTGAAGGTGAATGATCCCCATGAGCAGCCACTCTGTTTGCCACTTGCGGCTTGTCTATCGTTTGTCCTACAATACCTTTGACCGCATTACAAGGGGCGAGAAAGAACAGTAACCCTCCTCTGACAAGTTTATCACGTCTACAGTTTTATAACAAGACTCATCACAATCCTCCGAATTATAAAATACAATCAGAACATAAATTACGTATAAATTAAAGATAATCGGTTGTGTTAGTTTGCATCACAAATGTAGCACTCACTAAACAGAATGAGAATTTATTGTTACTCCAACTATCGATAGACCTTGATAGGTATTATGGCTTTTTATTTTTTTTAGAGGTCCTTTCCTAAAGAAACAGCAGTTTGTAGAGCACATCACTAAAACCTATTTGACATTTCTAAGAGTTTGCTGGTCCCCTGGGGAGTTTGTTGTTTTTCTAGAGCCACACTGCTCTCAGGTAGCACATCATTTGGAGACACTGAGTTCCGGGGCTTTTAAGTGTTTCTCCTCTTGTCACAGATTGTCCTCTTCCATAATTGTCAACCAATTATTCCCATTAATATAATAAGCGGTTAACTCAATCAATGCATTGTACAATTCGTTCCGTCAATCGTTTAGGTCTGTGCAATGTTAATGGTCAAAAGCAGGACGTGAATTGATACATTTTCATTATTTCCTTAATATTATTTAATCTCTTTCCCTGTCCAGTGTGGTTTGTAGTGTTATGTTTCATTCAGCGGGCAGCCGAGGTGGGAAGCAATTAATCTGGAATTGTGTGCAGTTTCGTCCCAGCTGTTGACCATTTCCCTGGGACTGGATGATGAATTGCCTTATTTCTGCACATAAACACAGGTCTTGTCTCTCCGTGAAGCAGGTAGCCGGAGGGAAGTAGGATTTATGGACAGTAGCTTTGTGAAAAATTGCACTTGGTAGGGATAAGTGAAGTAAGATCATCGTTTCGGAAAAGATGTTAAGACTGGGGGAACAAAAAATGGGGCAAAAGCTAAACTCTTTTCTTGTTGTTGTTTATGCTGTGTCGTGAGGCTGATGGAGCAATTGCTTCTTAACTGCTGAAAGGCAGAAGGGTTGAAATTGATTCGATGCAGCCATTTTAAATTTAGCTGATAGATCTGTGGCCCCAACACGATTGTTTTTAACCTGTGCTCCTAAATTGAATACGATCTCTGCTGAGCTTAATGCGAGCTAGTCCGGAATCATCAGGGTTTGATCTCTGCTAAAGGGTGTTGGCTCACAGTCCTTTGTCTGCACTCACTATGTGTGTACTGTGGGTGCTCAGCAGAGAGCTAAACACACTTCAACTAGAATGGTGCACTCAATAAACTGCAGATCTGTGCCAGGTGTGTCTGCAAACAACCACTGCTGTATTGTGGGATTAAAAGAATGAATTAATGAATAAATGCAACCCACAACTGACTAACCCGTGTCTAGACACCAATGGGCTGTAAGAACTCATAAAATACACTTATTTTAAACTCATAAGCATGAGGCGATATATGCAGGCAGTCGCACAGTCATACAATCTTGGCAAAAACAATATTAAGCTCACCAAGCTGCCCGCTTATCAGCCACCGAGTGGCGGTGAGGTACAGCTGTGTGTGTACTGGTAGTTTTGTTAGCTGTTAGCGGTTAGCCAAACACACCTGGCCAAAACAATAAAAGTGAGCCACAGAGCAGCAGCCAAGAGGAACTCAGCTGTGTGTGTGCTGGTAGTTCTGTTAGCTGTTAGCCAAACACTCTGCAAACTGTTTTCTCCCCCTGTGTAGACTGAGAGGAGCCGATGGGGGATTGGAGAAGCACTTAGCAGTAGTGAGGAGTCAGCAGGCCTTCAATGGCTGCATAAATCAGGCTATTAAAGGTGTTTTGAGAAAGTGTGAGTCAAAGCATCTACAAGAGGTCGTCGAGCATGCAGTCACAACTGGCCACCCAGAAGATAATGCAGTCCGTGGACAGACAACTCACACTCACTCACTCACTCACTCACTCACTCACTCACAGAATCACGCACTCAACCGATCATCTTATCCAACTGGCAGAGATAATATTAATAAAGGTCGAGGACAGGACTTAGCCTATTTATGTTAACAAATTCAGTGATAGCCATTACAAATCAGTAAACGATAAGATTCCATATACAAGATTTTGTAAATATGTGCTCTATTGTGCTCCATGTCAGGAAGAGACAAAGTATCACAGGTGATAGGTCAACATTAAGGAAGTACAAAACAGTAATCAATCTTGTTAACATACACAAAGAGCACAGGAGTAAAATAAATAAGACTAAAATACACAGCAGTTATCCCAACATAATGCTGTATTGGCATAGATAGCAGAATAGCAAGCTTGGTTAGCAGCAAACTGATCATACAAAACAAAATTCACCCAAATCTCAAATAAACAATCCCAAAACAGCTGTAATAAAAGGAGTACCTACAGATAATTCTCTAATGAGCCCATTTGTGGAGTAGGTAAAACATGCCTATCAGTATTTATTTGGACACAGATCTGACAAAATGGTGGATGTAATAATGTCAGTTAAGCTGCTGTGGAACTCTGCCAGTAGGGGTTGCTACGAGCAACAGATTTTTCAACCAAAACCACTTGCTGGTGGCAGAAAAGTGAAGGAAGCCATTTTTAATCACTAACATTCTTTGAGGGGGCAACATAAAGACAGCATGATGTTGGTGGGATTACAGATAAAGCAGCGACTGGCGCAACATGTCAGGGCTGAGGAGAGCAGAGACTTTCCCCCCCCGGCTAAGTGACTCGTTTCAAGAGGGTTTCTTTTTTTAGAATCGCCATAAATAAAGTCTGTGTCAGCTATGGCAAAGTCACAAATCCTGCACATTGACAGAAATAGATGTTTCGAATATTATTTAATGTGTTCTATCCCTTAAATCATCAAACACTTATGTTTACTTTCAATTTCAAATTAACCACTAAAAGGAGCAGTGTGTAGGATTAAGGTGGCTCTATTGGCAGACATGGAATACAGTATCCGTTATTATGTTTTCATTAGTGTGTAACCACCTGAAACTATGAATTGTTGTGTTGTAGTCCGTTGTAGAATTAGCCCTTTAATATCTACAGAGGGAGCAGGTCCTCTTCCACGGAGTTGCACCGCCATGTTTCTACAGGAGCTGGCTCTAGAGAGGGTCGATTGCTTTTTCACGTTACCTGAAGGCCACCGTAGTTTTCCGACACGCTTGGAAAGGGTGGGGTTAGCGGAGGGGTTTTCAGTCGGTTGCAATATGCAACCTCACCGCTGGATGCTACTTAATCCTGCACACTGGTCCTTTAGGCTTATAAAATGTTTGATGGACAGCACTGGTTCTCTCTCTTGTTTCTGTACTGTCTGTATCAGAGCGTGAAGAGGCCAAAGTGTCATCAATTGCTTGTTTCTGCTGACTGTAAAAGACTCCCACAGTCAGCAATCTGTCATGTACGCAACCACCCATAACGCTCTTCACCTCTCACATGGACAATAAACAGTGCACATTTATATCTTCTGCCATCCTTGCAATATTTTTGGTTATTTCCCATGCATGAGAGATTTATGTATTTCTGTCTATCTCACAAATTATAAGTGGGCAAGACTGAGATGAAAAGAAAAGCGATGTCATACTTCAGTGCACCATTCAAGATTAATCAAACCACATGCACACTGATGAATAGGTTATTAATAATGAATGAGTGCTAAATATGTTTTTGTTTTGAATGTAGTTTATTTAGGAATGAATGTTTGTTATTATGGAGACATTCGTAAAGGTCCAGTGTTTAGGATATGGCGTCTTGTGGTGAGGTTGCAGATTGCAACCAGTTAAAACCTCCTCCGTGTGTCAATCCAGGGAGTTAGCTTAGCACCGAGGATTTCAAGTGAATGTACAGTGGAACTTGCAGTGTGTGCAGAAAAAAAACAGAGTTTTCCTCTCTGTGTTTTATAAATGTCACATCTAAGGTAACAAAAACACAATGATTATTATTTTTTAAGGTGATTATACACTAAAGAAAACATCTTTTTTTATTATTATATTCTGTCAATGGCTCCCCTTTAATTTCATACACTGTTCCTTTAAGATTTGAAACATACCAACAGCAAATCCCTGACCTACCTGTGCACTGAGATATGACAATTGACCAAGCTTAAGAAGAGCTGCTTTATGAAACTCCATGTAGGCATCACAGCCTTTTATGACATTGAAATCACTCCTTCGTGCCTGCCAAACCCTCTCTATGCAGGAGTCTCAGATCAAACTGGCTCTTGTGGATGTGCATGCTTGCATTCCTCCAACAGTATTTGTGTTTGTGCGAGATTGTGTGTAATCATAGGGCCATTTTCTTTAATGTGTTCGCCTGCCTTCTGGCTCTATGTTAAACCCCTGCATTGCAGCACTGCCAGTGGGATTTCAGCAGGCACGGCTCTTTTTTTTTTTTTTTTTTTTTTTGCTCTAACCCTCCATCCTCACAAGAGAGAGATTAAATTTGGGCCAGATCTCCTCCTGCGTAGACAGCTCCCTGTTCACACATCTCTCAGCGTTGTACGTTATGCTCCAGAGAGAGCAGAGCAGCTGAGAGCCCCCCAAAAGTCTCCTGTAGGCTCCCTTTGCCCCACATGAATCCCCCCCCCACCCCCACCCCTCCTCTTTCTGTGTGGGAGAAGCAGTCATGGAGAGCCACGTGTCTTGGAGACAGACACAGACAGAGAGAACGAGAGAGAGAGAGAAAACATGGGATCCACGGGGGCTCTGCAATTTAAGTGCTGTCTGAGAAGCTGCACAGTAATCTCGTTAAAGAATGGGAAAGGCTCTGTAGTTTGGTGCTGAGTGACTTTTCCCAGTTGTTTGGACTACATGGCCCTCTTCATCAAACGGGGACCATTTGGGGGGATATAAAAGGGAACATAAATCAGAGAATGTTCTTTCTCTTGGACAGCAGTGTGACTTTAGTAACCGGGAATATTAGAAGAACGCTTTGTTTCAAGTCTCTTGGACTTGGTTTAATCAATGAGACAAACTCACAGGCGTGGATAGAGTCAATAAAGACTTCAGCCAGCTAAAACACTGCTTGGAGAATCATTTTCAAAAGAGTGCTTAAAAACAGAAGCTTGGACTGTTGAGAAAATGAAAAAGATCAGGGGTTTTGGGGCAAAAACTTTGATAAAAATGATGTGATGACTGTTGATGGTTTCAGAAGACATTAACACATGAGGAAATTTTAAGCAACAATCATTATTGAAGTTTATGTGATGGCCAATGAGAACATTGAATATCTGTAATAGTAGTTTGCCTTAAAATCTTAACTATTTCTTTATAACATTAAATATTTATACGTTAATAAGCAGCAATCAATGTCAATGTATTTCGGTTTAGTTTTACACTCCAAAACTCTTTTTTTGTCAACTGACAAAGGACAAACTGAGCCACGCCCACTTCACAACAGTAAATAGAGAAATACAGAAATCTCTCATGTGAAATTACCAAATTTGTTCTAACTTTGTTCAGAAAATAGTGTTGTCATATAGGATTAATACATTTACATGTATGATCATTAATTCTTCAGGGCCTTTAATGGCCATTAATAGACATTAAATCATTTATCGTAAATCACCGTTTTACAAGTTAAGAGCCCAAATTATTTTGTTTAGAATTTGCCAAAAATGTGTAAAATATCTATAGTTTCAAAAGACATTATGTCAGTATAACCCAAGCTGCTGTAGCGTGATTTAGACTTGTTAGATCTACTGTTGTTGCTAAAAAAATCCTTCAAAAAGGAATCTATAGTTACAATCTGACATTGATTGATTTGGCTTCTCAATGTTTGTCATTTTGATAAGAACATGGTTCACTGACGTGGACTTGTGATGAAATCCAAAGTAATGGTCTTCATTAAAATTCCCTTTCCTTTTTTTCTCTGCATAGTTAGGTCCCTTGGTGGCATAAATAGGTGTGGGAAAGATCTCATTATGTTCACCAAGAGGCAATTCCCTTCATGTGATTGTATATAAGAATCTGCTCATCAGAGCCTGTCTCCCCTGTCAGCTCGCCAAATTATGATCTTTCAACATTTTGTTTTGAGAGAGGTTTGACCTTAAATGTGTCCTTACAGGATAACACTTCTTTTTACTGTGACATTATGTTGTTATATCAGTCTATAACAGACCAAGAACCTTTATGTTTCTAATCCGGTTTGATTGAGTCTTTTTTTATTTATTTCTTATTCAGTCCTTGTCAGTTGACCTTTGTGTTCGAAATAAAATGCCACTTGTGTTCTTGGAGTGCTGCTGTGTGAAGCACTGCTTTTCTCCTCCCTGTCACTGTGGGGCCTCAGCTAACTGCAAACAACTCAATTTGACAGTTTCATCGTGTTTCTATGAGGACTGCAGGTATTTCACTGTGCAGGAACCAGTCTGTATTCTCCTCCACCAGGAAATTATTCTTCAGTGCAATGATATTTGTCCTATTGCCCAGAAATGCTTTGAGTCACGTGTTAAAATTTAACGGTCACCAGCGTGCGGTATAGAAAAACGATTTCTTTCATCATAGATTTCACGGCATCAGAAGGTCCTACTGGTGGATTGATCTCAATGGTGCGACTAAATTAAAAGGCAATTTCAATGTCAAAATGGCCTGTTTTAAGTGTGTTTAGCAAAAACTTTTTGTGTGGAATGTTTTCCTTCACTCAAATGCACAAATTGAAGTTGGTTATCTCTCCCTGTGGATGTCTTTTATGATACAATTACAATAAAGCAATTAAATCCAGTGAATCATGAAATTGATTGTTTTGCCAAAAAAAAAAAGGAGAAGGAAATTGGGCCACAAATAGAATATCCTCGTAAGAGCACGGACAGAATTCCACTGATAATAAAAGTTATTTAATTCTATCGTCAGCACATTGAGATTTGCCAACGAAGGAAATGGCACAGTTGTAAATCTCTGGTCATGACTTGCTGCTAAGAAAGTGACTCAGAGCTGGTTTTATACCTTTGGGGAGTAGTGTGGCATTTGGAGGAAAGAAACGCATCTTCGCTTTCCTGCTCAGTGTTACAAGATTGATACGGCTCTCATTTCTGTATGGTTACTATGATGCAGGAGGGCTTTAGCTTAGTTTAGCAGAATATACTAGCACATATAACGCTTACTAATTAACACATTTTATCTATTTGCTCCCTGGAAACACCCTGATAACAAGACTCCAGGAAGTCCACTTTGATTTTTTTGTAGAGGTTAAACAGCCGTGATATACTGTGTGCATATCTGCTATTTCCAGTCTTAATGCCAAGCTAAGACAACCATTTCCTGGATTAGAACAGCCAGGGTTTTCTGACTTGGTTCAGTAAGTCAATTATGCTAAATTTGTCAATTGGATGTTGAATCCAATATCTTACCATGAAAGGAAATAAGCTAATCTTTATTTACTAAAGTGACTATGTTTTCCTGATATTCTTTAAACCACAAAGACTGGGACATTTGTAGCTTTGATTAGATACCAGCATTTGTCCAACAAAGTCATTAATGTGGTGTTATTCATTTGTCATTCAAACACCTCAAACGCTAAAAAAGAGTATCTGTATATGGCTGATTAATTTAATTAATTTAACTCCTCATGTTTTAAGAATCTAATAAAATAAGCTAAAATAAGATAATCCTTTATTAGTCCCACAGCGGGAAAATTTGCAGGATTACAGCAGCAGAGAGGATAGTGCAAACAAGAGACATAAGTAAAAATCAAGATCAAAACAATTATTATAAATAAGTAAATAAGTAATAAAGCTATTTTAACTTTGTGTGGTGGTTTAGAAAGCTGTTTCATAGTACATTGGTTCACAGCCAGTTTCAAAGAAACATTAGATTGGTATTACGGTTATGACAATAATTTGATTCAATAACTGGCGAGGGGTAATGTGCATCGGGTAGCTTTCAGTCATAATTCATTCGTCCTGCACCTTTGTGGATCAAAACATTTGGCTTCAGCCATTTATCAGCTTGTTTATGTGAGAGGGAGACACATATCAATATTCTTCTCTTGGTTAGAAAACATTTTTGCTGTAATAATATTCTGTACGGTGCAAAGTGGAAGTTTCATTTTCCATGGTTTTATTCAAGACTGCTAATCACACTGTGTTCAGTATGATTTGATGCAACGGCTTATCTTTAAAAGATACGCACACCAGTTTAACTGCCTTAAAACAGTCAAACACTGTATATTTACATAATCAGAGAGGATTGACCTTTTTGCTTCACCAAGTAATACTACACAGATGTTTTATTTGACTCCATGATGGAACTATGCCTCTCTGAGTTCACATTGTCTTTTCTCTTTCAGGGTTTCTGATTGACGACATTCTCACTGTGATTACCTGCTGCCACTTTTCAAGAAATCAAGATTTGGCTGTAAGTATCTCACCAGCAAAGACATTACGTGCGATGCGAGTCGAGGCTCCGAGCCAAATACTGTGAACTCTAAGGTCTTGAGATGGCGAGAGAAGGAGGGAGGAGGAGATCCTCCACTCTGTCAGAGCAGTCCGGTGACATTGCTGTGACCGTCCTCTTTAGGAGGAGACAGATCGCTGCACATTGTTAGAAGCCGCCATCCTCTGCAGTTCCCCTCTCAGAAATATCAACCGTTCTTCGTCCTTTAAGAAATCCAGCTTGCCTCTGTGTCCTCACTGTCCACTGAAGGCAGGGCCCAGATGGCAGACCGTCTATGGCTGGATGCTTCTTTTCTAACTGTCCAGTAATATAACACTCTGATGAGCTGTGGGGTGAAGCACTAATTGAATTGAAAGGAAAATTCAGCCTATTACCATTGATTGCTTGGTAGACATGAATTCTTCCTGAAGAATGGACTTATTTATACGTCATATCAAATTAGTTCAGAGGAGCATTTTGGGGAATGGAGCATCATGGAATCTGAAAATGAAATTAAAATATATGTAAATAGACTTGCGTAATCACATGTTTTGGTGTGATTACGCCGTGTTGGGTTTTCCCCACGCTCCCATCTGTTCTCAGAAAAGCTCTGCATGTGCCAGGGAGGAGGGAGCCCACTGCAGTGTGTAGCGAGCAGGAAAAGGCGTGGCGAGGATGAAGGTGCAGCCCACTGTGAACAAACATGATTTACTGTCGGATTGGCTCGGTCTCCAGCATACCATGCACACTCCAGCACTCAGCTGATGAATCAGAGTCATTTCCATGAGTGATGGAAGCTGCAGTGCCTCAGAGGCTACTGAAAGCTAATAAACCCCAGCGGACAACTGCCACGCCTTGAAGGACGGTTGCTAGCAGCTGATCTTATACCGACTCTGTTACTATGGCCATCTGCCATTATTCAGCCCTCACTGCCCTTTGTCAGTCTCTTCGTCATTAACATTGATCAGCTCAACATCTACTGAATGAGAGTTCCTGCCCTTGGGGACGGTGGTGCACACTCAGTCGTTTGCACCATCAGCACCATTAGAGGTTGCAGTTTTGCGGATCGGAAGGCCAAAACAATGAGTTGAAAGACGCTCCATAGAGATGAGAAAGTCATGTGACAATTTATTGTAGAAGCAACAATGAGGACCATTTGTTATGTTTTTTTTGTCTGACCAACAGTCCAAAACCCAGATAAATTCAGTTTGCTATAATGTAAGACTGGGGAAAGAAGCAAGTTGTCTCATTTTAGAAGCTGAAACCAGTAAACATTTACATTTATGTTTGAAAATGACACAGCTCTACACTTAAAGCTTAATTACATATCATTGTTTTGAAAAGGCTCTTCTTGTTGCTAAACTAAATCATGCACCTAGTGTTGTTGGGAGTATTAATTGACAATCTATAAAATTACTGTTGTTACTAAAACAGATATCATCTCAAAATGTGACATTAAGTCCTAGATTGGCGTTTTAACCTTCAGTTCCCCTTCAACGTCCAGTTGCAATAACACACATTGTAGCAGTTTCTGACACATTATGGAAACATTGCTCTAGCAGAGGGGTTTCCCTCTCACTTTGCCAAATCTTATATAGGCCAACACAATGAAACAAGAGGAATTAAATATTTGCATCTCCTCTCATCTACAGCACCACATCCTACCACAGACACAGAATCAGATCTTAATCCCTGACTGCCAGCCAGCCCCAGTGTCGTACATTTACCACACATACATGAAGGCAGCATGCGCTAAAAAAGATTTGGAGATCAGGGGCAACGATGCTTCACTGCTTCAGGACTTCACTTGATAAAAAGACGCACTGGATGTGATCGTTTGTGAATGTGTGCCTGTATGTGGAATATCGGGACACATCTTGTCTATTTTTTTTTTGTTCTCACATCACCTACATACAAAAGAAGCATCACAATCTTTGTAATCCGTCCTACTCTCCTGTTTTCCTCTCTTCCTGTCGAGGTTCTGTTGAATATCTCCACTGTCTTTGAGATACAGTCACCATGTTAAAACACAGCCATGATTTTGAAAAGCCGCTCCCATAGTCGTTGACAGTTAGTCTCCACAACATGCACGCCTTATTAAATATGTATTCTAAGTTGCACTGAATCTCTCTGGTACTTGGCCTGTGTAGTTCAAAGTGAGGTCTGAGGGAGGGTTTTTCCTTTCTCTCTTACTACTTAGTCAACGATATGACTAGATTATTATAGTATTTGGTGTCTGCTGTAGCAGCAATAGTCAGCTGTATAAAACTACGATGAGAGCATTTGTATTTGTCATCTGTCACAGCAAATCACTATGCTTCTGTGTTTCATGTCCCACGGGGCAGGTGCCAGTGTTGCTCACCATGGGTTTACCCAGCGTGCTATGAATCTTGGTTGGATCAATATTCTGTTCCCACTCAGACACTGAATCAGACCTGCCAGGGTTTCAGGCCACTGGGCTGTAAGATATCTCTCACGCTGTGTAACAAAGAGTGCACAAAGGAATGCAGGTCTGACAAGCTTTTATAGATTCAGTGGCAAGGCCTAAATGTCAAACCACGTTGTTGATGAGGAGAGAATATAAACTATTGGGCTTTTTTTAGTCCAAATCGTATTGGAAGGCTGCCATTTTACTTTCACCCTTCACAAAACAATATGGAGGTGGAGAGTAGCAGGAAGAGCTGAAGCAGCCACCCTCCAGTTTGAGGGATCTGCTGCGGTCCCTGAAGGTGATATTCTGTATTTCTTCTTTGAGTCAACATATTGCATAAAAAGACCAAAAACAACGATGAACTGATGCTGATAACAAGTACTATCTGTGTAGCCAAAGCCTCATTTAGCTTAGAAGAGCAACGATTTAAAACACACCAACGAGCCTAACCGTTTTACTTGGTGACCTGTTCCTTCATTGCGATGAACGTGGTCACTGTTATTTTGAGTCAATCCTAAATAGACCGCACTGGTGCAGTCAAGTACCTGCTCCGAACCAAATGTGTATCAGTCTGCAGCTGAAAATAGTCCCAAAAACATGCACTTTACTCCAGTTTGTGTTATATTTTCCCAAAAACTACAATGCCCAGCATTTTTAGGAAATTAGTTCACCTTTTAAAAAATTAAACTATATATTTATGACCATTTAAAGATTCATTTATTCAGTGGGAACAGATGAGCTCAGTGCCACAGACAGGGTAGGGATGTCAGAAAGTATTGAGAGATGCACTTACACATTGTTGGTTTTGATGTTTTAGAACATTGCCAGCAACCTACATCCAAAGGTGAAGATGTCAAGATGTGAAGAGCTGTACTTGTGTCATTTTTCTTTGTGTGAGTTTAACTGGAACTGCTTCATCTCCCCTATAATTACCAAATCACTTCTAATTGAAAAACCAGCAACCATGCATTGCTGCCTGGACTAAACACTGAGAAATGGTATGGCCACAGACAGGAAACACATTACATTGTTCTCTCGTTCTCGTTCTCTCTCTCCGGTTGTATGTTTTAAAATTATAAAAAGCCATCTCACTCCACCTTCCATTTTCTCCGATTGAGGCTTTATTGATTTCTTGTTGAAGTGCTTATTGCTGGCCAGTAAGGAGGGTGATTCACTTAGGGGACGATGATAATTCTTGGTGACACGCAGTAATACCCGAAGGGCTCCAAAATGTCTGGTTCAGCGTTGGTGTTAAGCGAAAGAGTGCGTCACATCTTGTCATTAAACAAGCAGATTTACACAGTCACATGCCCACTGTAAAGGGGGGGGAAAAAGCAGTGTGAGCTAAGGGGTTTGGGTGGCATTTCTCACAATTTTGCAGTATTTATATAATGACTTATTTCTTTTTTAAGCCTTCTTGCGGTTATCATCCCAAGAGCATACTCAAAACAATCTTTACTGAGCAGCCGATGCTTATATAAAGCAGTGTGAGGTCAATGAGTGGTGTAGTGGGAAATTTTAACTCTAGTGTTCCTGTCATTCTTATCTTTGAGTCACATGATGTTGTTTTGTTTTTCTTTTATTTAATTATACTTTAGGAAACGATTTGTCCATCATGTGCCAAAGACTACATATAACGTAAAGTAAATGTTGTATCTCACGAAACTACAAGGAACTCATAAGTTGATTAACATCAAACGTACAGGTGTAGAATATATTCTTATGAATGACATTTAATAAAAATGAAAGTTCTTCAAGTTCTGTCAGGAACTTTAAATCGGAACAGTCTGCACCAGGTTGGAACACAGCAGACCAATCAGAAAGGGTTTTCATCGCTCATCCAAGACCATTTCATTTTCCAATGATGTGACAGGACAAGGCGGCGAAGTGAAGACCTGTTGGAGGGATTCTAGTTCCTTATCATGTGGGAACCACAAAATCCCATAATGCAACTCAACAGCGTCTGTTTCTATGCGACCCGCACCACCAGGTAAGCGACAGTGTTTGTTGTGTATCTGAGTGATTATCATATATTATG
This sequence comes from Anoplopoma fimbria, assembly GCF_027596085.1. Lineage (NCBI taxonomy): Eukaryota > Metazoa > Chordata > Actinopteri > Perciformes > Anoplopomatidae > Anoplopoma > Anoplopoma fimbria. The sequence continues at coordinate 20,599,534 of NC_072460.1, forward strand.
AATAGTTTGTTATTAGGCTCAACTGGAATCTGATGTGTAAGCAGATTGGTGAAACAGAGAGACTGAACATGGCTCATGAATAAACAAATCACATGTTTGATAAAGAGACTATGATCCTGGCCATGGATCTGGAAGCAACTCTGACCCTCTGGAGGACTTGTGTTGAAAGGGCATCCAAGGAGGACCGCGGAGACTAAGACTACAGCATCATACATGCACTGAAAGGCAAACTCACATGCACTAAAAATACCTTTCATATTTTCAAAACGCTCATGCACTGAAAGCACTCATTTATGCCTGAAGAGCCGCTCCACGGGCGTGACCTTCGCCTACTACACTAGGGTCCTAACGGGCAGGACACCTAAAATAATCGACTGAAAATACGCCCGCCTGGGCTGTGCCCGGTGTGTGAAGGAAGAGTGCGCGTTAACCTTCCTGCTGCTGGTGCAATACATTTGCACTGTGCAATAATGGTTAAAAAAGTTAAAGTAGTTGAAATAGTTGTTGTTTTTTCTCTGTCTGTAAATATAGTATTTCAGTTATTGTTGTTTTTTCTACTGTTTTTTTTATTGCTTATTTATAATACTTGTTTTATTTTATTTTTTATTTTCATTTTTATTTTATTTATTTTTAAAAATAAGAACTTGAAAATGTAAATATATACATATATATATATATAATATATAAATATGTGTTTTTTATATGTATGAACAAATGTCTCAATAAAGTTATTGAATTTAAAAATGAATAAATAAATAAATTAAAAAAATTAAAAATTAATTTTTTTTTAAAAATCTACCCGGCATGCAATGCGCGGTGATGCCCGAACCTATTTCCCGGTCACGGGATTCTACCGGGCGCCTCCTCTAGCTCCCAGGCGGCTCAACCTCCTCTAGCTATGCTAGCTATAGGAGATTTGAGCC